>NW_026893644.1:600000-791217 GCF_032452875.1 Bos javanicus | reverse complement strand
TTGACAAGGAACTTTATGAATTGGAGCTGTAAGTTAACTCCTTGACAGAGAGAGCGAGATGGTGGTGGGGGACAGCCCCCAGTGAAATCAGAGGTGAGAGCAAAAGCAATACAGTAGGCAGACTCTGGTTTTGGGGGAGATGCTCGAGAATATCCGGGTGGACTCCTGAGGCTCGATCCCGCATTTGCGTATGCCGAGCCTCCTTCCTCATGACCTTTGTCCAGAGTGGAAGGCCTCCCGGCTCCCGGCACATGATCAGTGCATGCTCAGTCACGATATCAGTGCCTGCTCAGCCACGTGATCACTGACGGCACAGTCACGTGATCAGCGCCTCAGTCACGTGATCACCGTAGGATAAACACGTGATCAGTGAACGACCAGCCACGTGATCACTGCGCAGCAGGTGGTCAGTTCCTGATCAGCCACCTGATCAGCGCCTGTCAGCACTGATCACTGCCTGACAAACACGTGATCAGTGCCTCATCAGCCACGTGATCAGTGCATGCGCGGTATGTCAGTGCATGATCAGCCACGTGATCAGTGCGTGCACAGTCCCCTGATCAGCTCCTGTCAGTCACTGATCACTGCCTGATAAACACGATCAGTGCCGAACACACGTCATCAGTGCATGCGCAGTCACGTGATCAGTGCATGATAGCCACGTGATCAGTGCGTGCACAGTCCCATGATCAGCGCCTGTCAGTCACTGATCATTGCCGTGATAACACGTGATCAGTGCCTGATCAGCCACGTCATCAGTGCATGCGCAGTCACGCCATCAGTGCATGATAGCCACGTGATCAGTGCATGCTCAGTCACGTGATCTGGACTTGATCAGCCACGTGATCAGTGCCTGTAGAGTCACGTGATCAGGGCCTGCTGAGCTGCGTGATTCCTGTCGGCTCATCTGCATGACAATTGCCATCTGAGCTGCGTGATTCCTGCCGGCTCATCTGCTTGACAATTGCCAGCTGAGCTGCGTGATTCCTGCCTGGTCACGTGCTTGATTATTGCCAGCTGAGCAGCATGATTCGTCACTGCTGAGCTCCATGCTTATTGCCTGCTGATTGCGTGGTTCGTGTCTGCTCAGCTCTTTGAGTATCGCCTCCTGAGGTCCCTGTTCGGTCGCCACCTGCCGGGACCAGCCCCAACTGATCCAGGGTATTCGAAGGAGAGATGGCCTAGGCGACTATTTATATGCTAATCAGAGATGTCAAGAATAATAGTATGAGGAGAGCTCAGTAGGAAAATTCGGTGGAGAAAAGAGACTGAGTAGCTTGGTGTACGCGGAAGACCAATCCAACTTCAAGACAAGAAGTTTGCACCACTTACGTAGGCCGCAGGCGCCTCTCGAATAGCGAAAGGTGCCTCACCCTAGACACCTTCTCGAGTGGGTCTTAGCAGCCCAGGCATAATTAGTAAGCGTGGTGGGTTCCGCGCCCAGATGGAGACTCAGCTGGAAGTTAAAGGGAAGAATGACAAGGAACTTTATGAATTGGAGCTGTAAGTTAACTCTTTGACAGAGAGAGCGAGATGGTGGTGGGGGACAGCCCCCAGTGAAATCAAAGGTGAGAGCACAAAGCAATACAGTAGGCAGACTCTGGTTTTTTGGGGGGGAGATGCTCGAGAACATCCGGGTGGACTCCTGAGGCTCGATCCCGCATTTGCGTATGCCGAGCCTCCTTCCTCATGACCTTTGTCCAGAGTGGAATGCCTCCCCGGCTCCCGGCACATGATCAGTGCATGCTCAGTCACGATATCAGTGCCTGCCCAGCCACGTGATCACTGACGGCACAGTCACGTGATCAGCGCCTCTCAGTCACGTGATCACCGTAGGATAAACACGTGATCAGTGAACGACCAGCCACGTGATCACTGCGCGGTCAGGTGGTCAGTTCCTGATCAGCCACCTGATCAGTGCGTGCACAGTCCCCTGATCAGCGCCTGTCAGTCACTGATCACTGCCTGATAAACACGTGATCAGTGCCCGAACAGCCACGTCATCAGTGCATGCGCAGTCACGTGATCAGTGCATGATAGCCACGTGATCAGTGCGTGCACAGTCCCATGATCAGCGCCTGTCAGTCACTGATCATTGCCTGATAAACACATGATCAGTGCATGATGAGCCATGTGATCAGTGCCTGATCAGCCACGTCATCAGTGCATGCGCAGTCACGTCATCAGTGCATGATAGCCACGTGATCAGTGCATGCTCAGTCACGTGATCTGGACTCGATCAGCCACGTGATCAGTGCCTGCAGAGTCACGTGATCAGGCTGCTCTGCGTGAGCTGCGTGATTCCTGCCGGCTCATCTGCATGACAATTGCCATCTGAGCTGCGTGATTCCTGTCGGCTCATCTGCTTGACAATTGCCAGCTGAGCTGCGTGATTCCTGCCTGGTCACGTGCTTGATTATTGCCAGTTGAGCAGCATGATTCGTCACTGCTGAGCTCCATGCCTATTGCCTGCTGATTGCGTGGTTCGTGTCTGCTCAGCTCTTTGAGTATTGCCTCCTGAGGTCCCTGTTCGGTCGCCACCTGCCGGGGACCAGCCCCAACTGATCCAGGGTATTCGAAGGAGAGATGGCCTAGGCGACTATTTATATGCTAATCAGAGATGTCAAGAATAATAGTATGAGGAGAGCTCAGTAGGAAAATTCGGTGGAGAAAAGAGACTGAGTAGCTTGGTTTACGCGGAAGACTAATCAAACTTCAAGACAAGAAGTTTGCACCACTTACGTAGGCCGCAGGCGCCTCTCGAATAGCGAAAGGTGCCTCACCCTAGACACCTTCTCGAGTGGGTCTTAGCAGCCCAGGCATAATTAGTAAGCGTGGTGGGTTCGCGCTCCAGATGGAGACTCAGCTGGAAGTTAAAGGAAGAATGACAAGGAACTTTATGAATTGAGCTGTAAGTTAACTCTTTGACAGAGAGAGCGAGATGGTGGTGGGGGACAGCCCCCAGTGAAATCAGAGGTGAGAGCACAAAGCAATACAGTAGGCAGACTCGGGTTTTTTGGGGGGAGATGCTCGAGAATATCCGGGTGGACTCCTGAGGCTCGATCCCGCATTTGCGTATGCCGAGCCTCCTTCCTCATGACCTTTGTCCAGAGTGGAAGGCCTCCCCGGCTCCCGGCACATGATCAGTGCATGCTCAGTCACGATATCAGTGCCTGCTCAGCTACGTGATCACTGACGGCACAGTCACGTGATCAGCGCCTCCAGTCACGTGATCACCGTATGATAAACACGTGATCAGTGAACGACCAGCCACGTGATCACTGCATGCGAGGTCAGGTGGTCAGTTCCTGATCAGCCACCTGATCAGTGCGTGGCAGTCACTGATCACTGCCTGATCACGAGATCAGTGCAGCCACTCATCAGTGCATGCGCAGTCACGTGATCAGTGCATGATAGCCACGTGATCAGTGTGCACAGTCCCCTGATCAGCGCCTGTCAGTCACGGATCACTGCCTGATAAACACGTGATCAGTGCCCGAACAGCCACGTCATCAGTGCATGCGCAGTCACGTGATCAGTGCATGATAGCCACGTGATCAGTGCGTGCACAGTCCCATGATCAGCGCCTGTCAGTCACTGATCATTGCCTGATAAACACGTGATCAGTGCATGATCAGCCACGTCATCAGTGCATGCGCAGTCACGTCATCAGTGCATGATAGCCACGTGATCAGTGCATGCTCAGTCACGTGATCTGGACTTGATCAGCCACGTGATCAGTGCCCGCAGAGTCACGTGATCAGGGCCTGCTGAGCTGCGTGATTCCTGCCGGCTCATCTGCATGACAATTGCCATCTGAGCTGCGTGATTCCTGTCGGCTCATCTGCTTGACAATTGCCAGCTGAGCTGCGTGATTCCTGCCTGGTCACGTGCTTGATTATTGCCAGTTGAGCAGCATGATTCGTCACTGCTGAGCTCCATGCTTATTGCCTGCTGATTGCGTGGTTCGTGTCTGCTCAGCTCTTTGAGTATTGCCTCCTGAGGTCCCTGTTCGGTCGCCACCTGCCGGGGACCAGCCCCAACTGATCCAGGGTATTCGAAGGAGAGATGGCCTAGGCGACTATTTATATGCTAATCAGAGATGTCAAGAATAATAGTATGAGGAGAGCTCAGTAGGAAAATTCGGTGGAGAAAAGAGACTGAGTAGCTTGGTTTACGCGGAAGACCAATCAAACTTCAAGACAAGAAGTTTGCACCACTTACGTAGGCCGCAGGCGCCTCTCGAATAGCGAAAGGTGCCTCACCCTAGACACCTTCTCGAGTGGGTCTTAGCAGCCCAGGCATAATTAGTAAGCGTGGTGGGTTCCGCGCTCCAGATGGAGACTCAGCTGGAAGTTAAAGGGAAGAATGACAAGGAACTTTATGAATTGGAGCTGTAAGTTAACTCTTTGACAGAGAGAGCGAGATGGTGGTGGGGGACAGCCCCCAGTGAAATCAGAGGTGAGAGCACAAAGCAATACAGTAGGCAGACTCCGGTTTTTTTGGGGGAGATGCTCGAGAATATCCGGGTGGACTCCTGAGGCTCGATCCCGCATTTGCGTATGCCGAGCCTCCTTCCTCATGACCTTTGTCCAGAGTGGAATGCCTCCCCGGCTCCCGGCACATGATCAGTGCATGCTCAGTCACGATATCAGTGCCTGCTCAGCCACGTGATCACTGACGGCACAGTCACGTGATCAGCGCCTCTCAGTCACGTGATCACCGTATGATAAACACGTGATCAGTGAACGACCAGCCACGTGATCACTGCATGCGCAGTCAGGTGGTCAGTTCCTGATCAGCCACCTGATCAGTGCGTGCACAGTCCCCTGATCAGCGCCTGTCAGTCACTGATCACTGCCTGATAAACACGTGATCAGTGCCCGAACAGCCACGTCATCAGTGCATGCGCAGTCACGTGATCAGTGCATGATAGCCACGTGATCAGTGCGTGCACAGTCCCATGATCAGCGCCTGTCAGTCACTGATCATTGCCTGATAAACACGTGATCAGTGCATGATGAGCCATGTGATCAGTGCCCGATCAGCCACGTCATCAGTGCATGCGCAGTCACGTCATCAGTGCATGATAGCCACGTGATCAGTGCGCACAGCCCATGATCAGTGCCTGTCAGTCACTGATCTGCTTGATAGCCACGTGATCAGTGCATGCAGAGTCACGTGATCAGGCCTGCTCAGTCACGTGATCTGCTTGATTCCTGCCACGTGCTCATCTGCATGACAATTGCCTTCTGAGCTGCGTGATTCCTGTCGGCTCATCTGCTTGACAATTGCCAGCTGAGCTGCGTGATTCCTGCCTGGTCACGTGCTTGATTATAGCCAGTTGAGCAGCATGATTCGTCACTGCTGAGCTCCATGCTTATTGCCTGCTGATTGCGTGCTTCGTGTCTGCTCAGCTCTTTGAGTATCGCCTCCTGAGGTCCCTGTTCGGTCGCCACCTGCCGGGGACCAGCCCCAACTGATCCAGGGTATTCGAAGGAGAGATGGCCTAGGCGACTATTTATATGCTAATCAGAGATGTCAAGAATAATAGTATGAGGAGAGCTCAGTAGGAAAATTCGGTGGAGAAAAGAGACTGAGTAGCTTGGTTTACGCGGAAGACCAATCAAACTTCAAGACAAGAAGTTTGCACCACTTACGTAGGCGCAGGCGCCCTCTCGAATAGCGAAAGGTGCCTCACCCTCGACACCTTCTCGAGTGGGTCTTAGCAGCCCAGGCATAATTAGTAAGCGTGGTGGGTTCCGCGCTCCAGATGGAGACTCAGCTGGAAGTTAAAGGGAAGAATGACAAGGAACTTTATGAATTGGAGCTGTAAGTTAACTCTTTGACAGAGAGAGCGAGATGGTGGTGGGGGACAGCCCCCAGTGAAATCAGAGGTGAGAGCACAAAGCAATACAGTAGGCAGACTCTGGTTTTTTGGGGGGGAGATGCTCGAGAATATCCGGGTGGACTCCTGAGGCTCGATCCCGCATTTGCGTATGCCGAGCCTCCTTCCTCATGACCTTTGTCCAGAGTGGAAGGCCTCCCCGGCTCCCGGCACATGATCAGTGCATGCTCAGTCACGATATCAGTGCCTGCTCAGCCACGTGATCACTGACGGCACAGTCACGTAATCAGCGCCTCTCAGTCACGTGATCACCGTAGGATAAACACGTGATCAGTGAACGACCAGCCACGTGATCACTGCATGCGCGGTCAGGTGGTCAGTTCCTGATCAGCCACCTGATGAGTGCGTGCACAGTCCTCTGCTCAGCTCCTGTCAGTCACTGATCACTGCCTGATAAACACGTGATCAGTGCCCGAACAGCCACGTCATCAGTGCATGCGCAGTCACGTGATCAGTGCATGATAGCCACGTGATCAGTGCGTGCACAGTCCCATGATCAGCGCCTGTCAGTCTCTGATCATTGCCTGATAAACACGTGATCAGTGCATGATCAGCCACGTCATCAGTGCATGCGCAGTCACGTCATCAGTGCATGATAGCCACGTGATCAGTGCATGCTCAGTCACGTGATCTGGACTTGATCAGCCACGTGATCAGTGCCTGTAGAGTCACGTGATCAGGGCCTGCTGAGGTGCGTGATTCCTGCCGGCTCATCTGCATGACAATTGCCATCTGAGCTGCGTGATTCCTGTCGGCTCATCTGCTTGACAATTGCCAGCTGAGCTGCGTGATTCCTGCCTGGTCACGTGCTTGATTATTGCCAGTTGAGCAGAATGATTCGTCACTGCTGAGCTCCATGCTTATTGCCTGCTGATTGCGTGGTTCGTGTCTGCTCAGCTCTTTGAGTATCACCTCCTGAGGTCCCTGTTCGGTCACCACCTGCCGGGGACCAGCCCCAACTGATCCAGGGTATTCGAAGGAGAGATGGCCTAGGCGACTATTTATATGCTAATCATAGATGTCAAGAATAATAGTATGAGGAGAGCTCAGTAGGAAAATTCGGTGGAGAAAAGAGACTGAGTAGCTTGGTTTACGCGGAAGACCAATCAAACTTCAAGACAAGAAGTTTGCACCACTTACGTAGGCCGCAGGCGCCCTCTCGAATAGCGAAAGGTGCCTCTCCCTAGACACCTTCTCGAGTGGGTCTTAGCAGCCCAGGCATAATTAGTAAGCGTGGTGGGTTCCGCGCTCCAGATGGAGACTCAGCTGGAAGTTAAAGGGAAGAATGACAAGGAACTTTATGAATTGGAGCTGTAAGTTAACTCTTTGACAGAGAGAGCGAGATGGTGGTGGGGGACAGCCCCCAGTGAAATCAGAGGTGAGAGCAAAAGCAATACAGTAGGCAGACTCCGGTTTTTTGGGGGGAGATGCTCGAGAATATCCGGGTGGACTCCTGAGGCTCGATCCCACATTTGCGTATGCCGAGCCTCCTTCCTCATGCCCTTTGTCCAGAGTGGAAGGCCTCCCCGGCTCCCGGCACATGATCAGTGCATGCTCAGTCACGATATCAGTGCCTGCTCAGCCACGTGATCACTGACGGCACAGTCACGTGATCAGCGCCTCTCAGTCACGTGATCACCGTATGATAAACACGTGATCAGTGAACGAACAGCCACGTGATCACTGCATGCGCAGTCAGGTGGTCAGTTCCTGATCAGCCACCTGATCAGTGCACAGTCCCCTGATCAGCGCCTGTCAGTCACTGATCACTGCCTGATAAACACGTGATCAGTGCCTGAACAGCCACGTCATCAGTGCATGCGCAGTCACGTGATCAGTGCATGATAGCCACGTGATCAGTGCGTGCACAGTCCCATGATCAGCGCCTGTCAGTCACTGATCATTGCCTGATAAACACGAGATCAGTGCATGATGAGCCATGTGATCAGTGCCCGATCAGCCACGTCATCAGTGCATGCGCAGTCACGTCATCAGTGCATGATAGCCACGTGATCAGTGCATGCTCAGTCACGTGATCTGGACTTGATCAGCCACGTGATCAGTGCCTGCAGAGTCACGTGATCAGGGCCTGCTGAGCTGCGTGTTTCCTGCCGGCTCATCTGCATGACAATTGCCATCTGAGCTGCGTGATTCCTGTCGGCTCATCTGCTTGACAATTGCCAGCTGAGCTGCGTGATTCCTGCCTGGTCACGTGCTTGATTATTGCCAGTTGAGCAGCATGATTCGTCACTGCTGAGCTCCATGCTTATTGCCTGCTGATTGCGTGGTTCGTGTCTGCTCAGCTCTTTGAGTATCACCTCCTGAGGTCCCTGTTCTGTCGCCACCTGCCGGGGACCAGCCCCAACTGATCCAGGGTATTCGAAGGAGAGATGGCCTAGGCGACTATTTATATGCTAATCAGAGATGTCAAGAATAATAGTATGAGGAGAGCTCAGTAGGAAAATTCGGTGGAGAAAAGAGACTGAGTAGCTTGGTTTACGCGGAAGACCAATCAAACTTCAAGACAAGAAGTTTGCACCACTTACGTAGGCCCCAGGCGCCCTCTCGAATAGCGAAAGGTGCCTCACCCTAGACAACTTCTCGAGTGGGTCTTAGCAGCCCAGGCATAATTAGTAAGCGTGGTGGGTTCCACCCTCCAGATGGAGACTCAGCTGGAAGTTAAAGGGAAGAATGACAATGAACTTTATGAATTGGAGCTGTAAGTTAACTCTTTGACAGAGAGAGTGAGATGGTGGTGGGGGACAGCCCCAGTGAAATCAGAGGTGAGAGCACAAAGCAATACAGTAGGCAGACTCTGGTTTTTTTGGGGGAGATGCTCGAGAATATCCGGGTGGACTCCTGAGGCTCGATCCCGCATTTGTGTATGCCGAGCCTCCTTCCTCATGACCTTTCTCCAGAGTGGAATGCCTCCCCGGCTCCCGGCACATGATCAGTGCATGCTCAGTCACGATATCAGTGCATGCTCAGCCACGTGATCACTGACGGCACATTCACGTGATCAGCGCCTCTCAGTCACGTGATCACCGTATGATAAACACGTGATCAGTGAACGACCAGCCACGTGATCACTGCATGCGCAGTCAGGTGGTCAGTTCCTGAACAGCCACCTGATGAGTGCGTGCACAGTCCCCTGATCAGCGCCTGTCAGTCACTGATCACTGCCTGATAAACACGTGATCTGTGCCCGAACAGCCACGTCATCAGTGCATGCGCAGTCACGTGATCAGTGCATGATAGCCACGTGATCAGTGCGTGCACAGTCCCATGATCAGCGCCTGTCAGTCACTGATCACTGCCTGATAAACACGAGATCAGTGCATGATGAGCCATGTGATCAGTACCCGATCAGCCACGTCATCAGTGCATGCGCAGTCACGTCATCAGTGCATGATAGCCACGTGATCAGTGCATGCTCAGTCACGTGATCTGGACTTGATCAGCCACGTGATCAGTGCCTGCAGAGTCACGTGATCAGGGCCTGCTGAGCTGCGTGATTCCTGCCGGCTCATCTGCATGACAATTGCCATCTGAGCTGCCTGATTCCTGTCGGCTCATTTGCTTGACAATTGCCAGCTGAGCTGCGTGATTCCTGCCTGGTCACGTGCTTGATTATTGCCAGTTGAGCAGAATGATTCGTCACTGCTGAGCTCCATGCTTATTGCCTGCTGATTGCGTGGTTCGTGTCTGCTCAGCTCTTTGAGTATCACCTCCTGAGGTCCCTGTTCGGTCGCCACCTGCCGGTGACCAGCCCCAACTGATCCAGGGTATTCGAAGGAGAGATGGCCTAGGCGACTATTTATATGCTAATCATAGATGTCAAGAATAATAGTATGAGGAGAGCTCAGTAGGAAAATTCGGTGGAGAAAAGAGACTGAGTAGCTTGGTTTACGCGGAAGACCAATCAAACTTCAAGACAAGAAGTTTGCACCACTTACATAGGCCGCAGGCGCCCTCTCGAATAGCGAAAGGTGCCTCAACCTAGACACCTTCTCGAGTGGGTCTTAGCAGCCCAGGCATAATTAGTAAGCGTGGTGGGTTCCGCGCTCCAGATGGAGACTCAGCTTGAAGTTAAAGGGAAGAATGACAAGGAACTTTATGAATTGGAGCTGTAAGTTAACTCTTTGACAGAGAGAGCGAGATGGTGGTGGGGGACAGCCCCCAGTGAAATCAGAGGTGAGAGCAAAAGCAATACAGTATGCAGACTCTGGTTTTTTTGGGGGGAGATGCCCGAGAATATCCGGGTGGACTCCTGAGGCTCGATCCCACATTTGCGTATGCCGAGCCTCCTTCCTCATGACCTTTGTCCAGAGTGGAAGGCCTCCCCGGCTCCCGGCACATGATCAGTGCATGCTCAGTCACGATATCAGTGCCTGCTCAGCCACGTGATCACTGACGGCACAGTCACGTGATCAGCGCCTCTCAGTCACGTGATCACCGTAGGATAAACACGTGATCAGTGAACGACCAGCCACGTGATCACTGCATGCGCAGTCAGGTGGTCAGTTCCTGATCAGCCACCTGATGAGTGCGTGCACAGTCCCCTGATCAGCGCCTGTCAGTCACTGATCACTGCCTGATAAACATGTGATCAGTGCCCGAACAGCCACGTCATCAGTGCATGCGCAGTCACGTGATCAGTGCATGATAGCCACGTGATCAGTGCGTGCACAGTCCCATGATCAGCGCCTGTCAGTCACTGATCATTGCCTGATAAACACGAGATCAGTGCATGATGATCCATGTGATCAGTGCCCGATCAGCCACGTCATCAGTGCATGCGCAGTCACGTCATCAGTGCATGATAGCCACGTGATCAGTGCATGCTCAGTCACGTGATCTGGACTTGATCAGCCACGTGATCAGTGCCTGCAGAGTCACGTGATCAGGGCCTGCTGAGCTGCGTGATTCCTGCCGGCTCATCTGCATGACAATTGCCAGCTGAGCTGCGTGATTCCTGTCGGCTCATCTGCTTGACAATTGCCAGCTGAGCTGCGTGATTCCTGCCTGGTCACGTGCTTGATTATTGCCAGTTGAGCAGCATGATTCGTCACTGCTGAGCTCCATGCTTATTGCCTGCTGATTGCGTGGTTCGTGTCTGCTCAGCTCTTTGAGTATCGCCTCCTGAGGTCCCTGTTCTGTCGCCACCTGCCGGGGACCAGCCCCAACTGATCCAGGGTATTCGAAGGAGAGATGGCCTAGGCGACTATTTATATGCTAATCAGAGATGTCAAGAATAATAGTATGAGGAGAGCTCAGTAGGAAAATTCGGTGGAGAAAAGAGACTGAGTAGCTTGGTTTACGCGGAAGACCAATCAAACTTCAAGACAAGAAGTTTGCACCACTTACGTAGGCCGCAGGCGCCCTCTCGAATAGCGAAAGGTGCCTCACCCTAGACACCTTCTCGAGTGGGTCTTAGCAGCCCAGGCATAATTAGTAAGCGTGGTGGGTTCCGCGCTCCAGATGGAGACTCAGCTGGAAGTTAAAGGGAAGAATGACAAGGAACTTTATGAATTGGAGCTGTAAGTTAACTCTTTGACAGAGAGAGCGAGATGGTGGTGGGGGACAGCCCCAGTGAAATCAGAGGTGAGAGCAAAAGCAATACAGTAGGCAGACTCTGGTTTTTGGGGGGAGATGCTCGAGAATATCCGGGTGGACTCCTGAGGCTCGATCCCGCATTTGCTTATGCCGAGCCTCCTTCCTCATGACCTTTGTCCAGAGTGGAAGGCCTCCCCGGCTCCCGGCACATGATCAGTGCATGCTCAGTCACGATATCAGTGCCTGCTCAGCCACGTGATCACTGACGGCACAGTCACGTGATCAGCGCCTCTCAGTCACGTGATCACCGTATGATAAACACGTGATCAGTGAACGACCAGCCACGTGATCACTGCATGCGCAGTCAGGTGGTCAGTTCCTGATCAGCCACCTGATCAGTGCGTGCACAGTCCCCTGATCAGCGCCTATCAGTCACTGATCACTGCCTGATAAACACGTGATCAGTGCCCGAAAAGCCACGTCATCAGTGCATGCGCAGTCACGTGATCAGTGCATGATAGCCACGTGATCAGTGCGTGCACAGTCCCATGATCAGCGCCTGTCAGTCACTGATCATTGCCTGATAAACACGTGATCAGTGCATGATGAGCCATGTGATCAGTGCCTGATCAGCCACATCATCAGTGCATGCGCAGTCACGTCATCAGTGCATGATAGCCACGTGATCAGTGCATGCTCAGTCACGTGATCTGGACTTGATCAGCCACGTGATCAGTGCCTGCAGAGTCACGTGATCAGGGCCTGCTGAGCTGCGTGATTCCTGTCGGCTCATCTGCTTGACAATTGCCAGCTGAGCTGCGTGATTCCTGCCTGGTCACGTGCTTGATTATAGCCAGTTGAGCAGCATGATTCGTCACTGGTGAGCTCCATGCTTATTGCCTGCTGATTGCGTGGTTCGTGTCTGCTCAGCTCTTTGAGTATCGCCTCCTGAGGTCCCTGTTCGGTCGCCACCTGCCGGGGACCAGCCCCAACTGATCCAGGGTATTCGAAGGAGAGATGTCCTAGGCGACTATTTATATGCTAATCAGAGATGTCAAGAATAATAGTATGAGGAGAGCTCAGTAGGAAAATTCGGTGGAGAAAAGAGACTGAGTAGCTTGGTTTACGGGGAAGACCAATCAAACTTCAAGACAAGAAGTTTGCACCACTTACGTAGGCCGCAGGCGCCCTCTCGAATAGCGAAAGGTGCCTCACCCTAGACACCTTCTCGAGTGGGTCTTAGCAGCCCAGGCATAATTAGTAAGCGTGGTGGGTTCCGAGCTCCAGATGGAGACTCAGCTGGAAGTTAAAGGGAAGAATGACAAGGAACTTTATGAATTGGAGCTGTAAGTTAACTCTTTGACAGAGAGAGCGAGATGGTGGTGGGGGACAGCCCCCAGTGAAATCAGAGGTGAGAGCACAAAGCAATACAGTAGGCAGACTCGGTTTTTTGGGGGAGATGCTCGAGAATATCCGGGTGGACTCCTGAGGCTCCATCCCGCATTTGCTTATGCCGAGCCTCCTTCCTCATGACCTTTGTCCAGAGTGGGAGGCCTCCCCGGCTCCCGGCACATGATCAGTGCATGCTCAGTCACGATATCAGTGCCTGCTCAGCCACGTGATCACTGACGGCACAGTCACGTGATCAGCGCCTCTCAGTCACGTTATCACCGTATGATAAACACGTGATCAGTGAACGACCAGCCACGTGATCACTGCATGCGCAGTCAGGTGGTCAGTTCCTGATCAGCCACCTGATCAGTGCGTGCACAGTCCCCTGATCAGCGCCTGTCAGTCACTGATCACTGCCTGATAAACACGTGATCAGTGCCCGAAAAGCCACGTCATCAGTGCATGCGCAGTCACGTGATCAGTGCATGATAGCCACGTGATCAGTGCGTGCACAGTCCCATGATCAGCGCCTGTCAGTCACTGATCATTGCCTGATAAACGTGATCAGTGCATGATGAGCCATGTGATCAGTGCCTGATGAGCCACGTCATCAATGCATGCACAGTCACGTCATCAGTGCATGATAGCCACGTGATCAGTGCATGCTCAGTCACGTGATCTGGACTTGATCAGCCACGTGATCAGTGCCTGCAGAGTCACGTGATCAGGGCCTGCTAAGCTGCGTGATTCCTGCCGGCTCATCTGCATGACAATTGCCAGCTGAGCTGCGTGATTCCTGTCGGCTCATCTGCTTGACAATTGCCAGCTGAGCTGCGTGATTCCTGCCTGGTCACGTGCTTGATTATTGCCAGTTGAGCAGCATGATTCGTCACTGCTGAGATCCATGCTTATTGCCTGCTGATTGCGTGGTTCGTGTCTGCTCAGCTCTTTGAGTATCGCCTCCTGAGGTCCCTGTTCGGTCGCCACCTGCCGGGGACCAGCCCCAACTGATCCAGGGTATTCGAAGGAGAGATGGCCTAGGCGACTATTTATATGCTAATCAGAGATGTCAAGAATAATAGTATGAGGAGAGCTCAGTAGGAAAATTCGGTGGAGAAAAGAGACTGAGTAGCTTGGTTTACGCGGAAGACCAATCAAACTTCAAGACAAGAAGTTTGCACCACTTACGTAGGCCGCAGGCGCCCTCTCGAATACCGAAAGGTGCCTCACCCTAGACACCTTCTCGAGTGGGTCTTAGCAGGCCAGGCATAATTAGTAAGCGTGGTGGGTTCCGCGCTCCAGATGGAGACTCAGCTGGAAGTTAAAGGGAAGAATGACAAGGAACTTTATGAATTGGAGCTGTAAGTTAACTCTTTGACAGAGAGAGCGAGATGGTGGTGGGGGACAGCCCCCAGTGAAATCAGAGGTGAGAGCAAAAGCAATACAGTAGGCAGACTCTGGTTTTTTGGGGGGAGATGCTCGAGAATATCCGGGTGGACTCCTGAGGCTCGATCCCGCATTTGCGTATGCCGAGCCTCTTTCCTCATGACCTTTGTCCAGAGTGGAATGCCTCCCCGGCTCCCGGCACATGATCAGTGCATGCTCAGTCACGATATCAGTGCCGGCTCAGCCACGTGATCACTGACGGCACAGTCACGTGATCAGCGCCTCTCAGTCACGTGATCACCGTATGATAAACACGTAATCAGTGAACGACCAGCCACGTGATCACTGCATGCGCAGTCAGGTGGTCAGTTCCTGATCAGCCACCTGATGAGTGCGTGCACAGTCCCCTGATCAGCGCCTGTCAGTCACTGATCACTGCCTGATAAACACGTGATCCGTGCCCGAACAGCCACGTCATCAGTGCATGCGCAGTCACGTGATCAGTGCATGATAGCCACGTGATCAGTGCGTGCACAGTCCCATGATCAGTGCACGTCAGTCACTTATCATTGCCTGATAAACACGTGATCAGTGCATGATGAGCCATGTGATCAGTGCCTGATTAGCCACGTCATCAGTGCATGCACAGTCACGTCATCAGTGCATGATAGCCACGTGATCAGTGCATGCTCAGGCACGTGATCTGGACTTGATCAGCCACGTGATCAGTGCCTGCAGAGTCACGTGATCAGGGCCTGCTGAGCTCCGTGATTCCTGCCGGCTCATCTGCTTGACAACTGCCAGCTGAGCTGCGTGATTCCTGCCTGGTCAGATGCTTGATTATTGCCAGTTGAGCAGCAAGATTCGTCACTGCTGAGCTCCATGCTTATTGCCTGCTGATTGCGTGGTTCGTATCTGCTCAGCTCTTTGAGTATCGCCTCCTGAGGTCCCTGTTCTGTCGCCACCTGCCGGGGACCAGCCCCAACTGATCCAGGGTATTCGAAGGAGAGATGGCCTAGGCGACTATTTATATGCTAATCAGAGATGTCAAGAATAATAGTATGAGGAGAGCTCAGTAGGAAAATTCGGTGGAGAAAAGAGACTGAGTAGCTTGGTTTACGCGGAAGACCAATCAAACTTCAAGACAAGAAGTTTGCACCACGTACGTAGGCCGCAGGCGCCCTCTCGAATAGCGAAAGGTGCCTCACCCTAGACACCTTCTCGAGTGGGTCTTAGCAGCCCAGGCATAATTAGTAAGCGTGGTGGGTTCCGAGCTCCAGATGGAGACTCAGCTGGAAGTTAAAGGGAAGAATGACAAGGAACTTTATGAATTGGAGCTGTAAGTTAACTCTTTGACAGAGAGAGCGAGATGGTGGTGGGGGACAGCCCCCAGTGAAATCAGAGGTGAGAGCAAAAGCAATACAGTAGGCAGACTCTGGTTTTTTTGGGGGAGATGCTCGAGAATATCCGGGTGGACTCCTGAGGCTCGATCCCACATTTGCGTATGCCGAGCCTCCTTCCTCATGACCTTTGTCCAGAGTGGAAGGCCTCCCCGGCTCCCGGCACATGATCAGTGCATGCTCAGTCACGATATCAGTGCCTGCTCAGCCACGTGATCACTGACGGCACAGTCACGTGATCAGCGCCTCTCAGTCACGTGATCACCGTAGGATAAACACGTGATCAGTGAACGACCAGCCACGTGATCACTGCATGCGCAGTCAGGTGGTCAGTTCCTGATCAGCCACCTGATGAGTGCGTGCACAGTCCCCTGATCAGCGCCTGTCAGTCACTGATCACTGCCTGATAAACACGTGATCAGTGCCCGAACAGCCACGTCATCAGTGCATGCGCAGTCACGTGATCAGTGCATGATAGCCACGTGATCAGTGCGTGCACAGTCCCATGATCAGCGCCTGTCAGTCACTGATCATTGCCTGATAAACACGTGATCAGTGCATGATCAGCCACGTCATCAGTGCATGCGCAGTCACGTCATCAGTGCATGATAGCCACGTGATCAGTGCATGCTCAGTCACGTGATCTGGACTTGATCAGCCACGTGATCAGTGCCTGCAGAGTCACGTGATCAGGGCCTGCTAAGCTGCGTGATTCCTGCCGGCTCATCTGCATGACAATTGCCAGCTGAGCTGCGTGATTCCTGTCGGCTCATCTGCTTGACAATTGCCAGCTGAGCTGCGTGATTCCTGCCTGGTCACGTGCTTGATTATTGCCAGTTGAGCAGCATGATTCGTCACTGCTGAGATCCATGCTTATTGCCTGCTGATTGCGTGGTTCGTGTCTGCTCAGCTCTTTGAGTATCGCCTCCTGAGGTCCCTGTTCGGTCGCCACCTGCCGGGGACCAGCCCCAACTGATCCAGGGTCTTCGAAGGAGAGATGGCCTAGGCGACTATTTATATGCTAATCAGAGATGTCAAGAATAATAGTATGAGGAGAGCTCAGTAGGAAAATTCGGTGGAGAAAAGAGACTGAGTAGCTTGGTTTACGCGGAAGACCAATCAAACTTCAAGACAAGAAGTTTGCACCACTTACGTAGGCCGCAGGCGCCCTCTCGAATAGCGAAAGGTGCCTCACCCTAGACACCTTCTCGAGTGGGTCTTAGCAGCCCAGGCATAATTAGTAAGCGTGGTGGGTTCCGAGCTCCAGATGGAGACTCAGCTGGAAGTTAAAGGGAAGAATGACAAGGAACTTTATGAATTGGAGCTGTAAGTTAACTCTTTGACAGAGAGAGCGAGATGGTGGTGGGGGACAGCCCCCAGTGAAATCAGAGGTGAGAGCAAAAGCAATACAGTAGGCAGACTCCGGTTTTTTTGGGGGAGATGCTCGAGAATATCCGGGTGGACTCCTGAGGCTCGATCCCACATTTGCGTATGCCGAGCCTCCTTCCTCATGCCCTTTGTCCAGAGTGGAAGGCCTCCCCGGCTCCCGGCACATGATCAGTGCATGCTCAGTCACGATATCAGTGCCTGCTCAGCCACGTGATCACTGACGGCACAGTCACGTGATCAGCGCCTCTCAGTCACATGATCACCGTATGATAAACACGTGATCAGTGAACGACCAGCCACGTGATCACTGCAAGCGCAGTCAGGTGGTCAGTTCCTGATGAGCCAGGTGATGAGTGCGTGCACAGTCCCTTGATCAGAGCCTGTCAGTCACTGATCAATGCCTGATAAACACGTGATCAGTGCCCGAACAGCCACATCATCAGTGCATGCGCAGTCACGTGATCAGTGCATGATAGCCACTTGATCAGTGCGTGCACAGTCCCATGATCAGCGCCTGTCAGTCACTGATCATTGCCTGATAAACACGAGATCAGTGCATGATGAGCCATGTGATCAGTGCCTGATCAGCCACGTCATCAGTGCATGCGCAGTCACGTCATCAGTGCATGATAGCCACGTGATCAGTGCATGCTCAGTCACGTGATCTGGACTTGATCAGCCACGTGATCAGTGCCTGCAGAGTCACGTGATCAGGGCCTGCTGAGCTGCGTGATTCCTGCCGGCTCATCTGCATGACAATTGCCATCTGAGCTGCGTGATTCCTGTCGGCTCATCTGCTTGACAATTGCCAGCTGAGCTGCGTGATTCCTGCCTGGTCACGTGCTTGATTATTGCCAGTTGAGCAGCATGATTCGTCACTGCTGAGCTCCATGCTTATTGCCTGCTGATTGCGTGGTTCGTGTCTGCTCAGCTCTTTGAGTATCGCCTCCTGAGGTCCCTGTTCGGTCGCCACCTGCCGGGGACCAGCCCCAACTGATCCAGGGTATTCGAAGGAGAGATGGCCTAGGCGACTATTTATATGCTAATCAGAGATGTCAAGAATAATAGTATGAGGAGAGCTCAGTAGGAAAATTCGGTGGAGAAAAGAGACTGAGTAGCTTGGTTTACGCGGAAGACCAATCAAACTTCAAGACAAGAAGTTTGCACCACTTACGTAGGCCGCAGGCGCCTCTCGAATAGCGAAAGGTGCCTCACCCTAGACACCTTCTCGAGTGGGTCTTAGCAGCCCAGGCATAATTAGTAAGCGTGGTGGGTTCCGCGCTCCAGATGGAGACTCAGCTTGAAGTTAAAGGGAAGAATGACAAGGAACTTTATGAATTGGAGCTGTAAGTTAACTCTTTGACAGAGAGAGCGAGATGGTGGTGGGGGACAGCCCCCAGTGAAATCAGAGGTGAGAGCAAAAGCAATACAGTAGGCAGACTCTGGTTTTTTTGGGGGGAGATGCTGGAGAATATCCGGGTGGACTCCTGAGGCTCGATCCCGCATTTGCTTATGCCGAGCCTCCTTCCTCATGACCTTTGTCCAGAGTGGAAGGCCTTCCCGGCTCCCGGCACATGATCAGTGCATGCTCAGTCACGATATCAGTGCCTGCTCAGCCACGTGATCACTGACGGCACAGTCACGTGATCAGCGCCTCTCAGTCACGTGATCACCGTATGATAAACACGTGATCAGTGAACGACCAGCCACGTGATCACTGCATGCGCAGTCAGGTGGTCAGTTCCTGATCAGCCACCTGATGAGTGCGTGAACAGTCCCCTGATCAGCGCCTGTCAGTCACTGATCACTGCCTGATAAACACGTGATCAGTGCCTGAACAGCCACGTCATCAGAGCATGCGCAGTCACGTGATCAGTGCATGATAGCCACGTGATCAGTGCGTGCACAGTCCCATGATCAGCGCCTGTCAGTCACTGATCATTGCCTGATAAACACGAGATCAGTGCATGATGAGCCATGTGATCAGTGCCTGATCAGCCACGTCATCAGTGCATGCGCAGTCACGTCATCAGTGCATGATAGCCACGTGATCAGTGCATGCTCAGTCACGTGATCTGGACTTGATCAGCCACGTGATCAGTGCCTGCAGAGTCACGTGATCAGGGCCTGCTGAGCTGCGTCATTCCTGCCGGCTCATCTGCATGACAATTGCCATCTGAGCTGCCTGATTCCTGTCGGCTCATCTGCTTGACAATTGCCAGCTGAGCTGCGTGATTCCTGCCTGGTCACGTGCTTGATTATTGCCAGTTGAGCAGCATGATTCGTCACTGCTGAGCTCCATGCTTATTGCCTGCTGATTGCGTGGTTCGTGTCTGCTCAGCTCTTTGAGTATCACCTCCTGAGGTCCCTGTTCTGTCGCCACCTGCCGGGGACCAGCCCCAACTGATCCAGGGTATTCGAAGGAGAGATGGCCTAGGCGACTATTTATATGCTAATCAGAGATGTCAAGAATAATAGTATGAGGAGAGCTCAGTAGGAAAATTCGGTGGAGAAAAGAGACTGAGTAGCTTGGTTTACGCGGAAGACCAATCAAACTTCAAGACAAGAAGTTTGCACCACTTACGTAGGCCGCAGGCGCCCTCTCGAATAGCAAAAGGTGCCTCACCCTAGACACCTTCTCGAGTGGGTCTTAGCAGCCCAGGCATAATTAGTAAGCGTGGTGGGTTCCGCGCTCCAGATGGAGACTCAGCTTGAAGTTAAAGGGAAGAATGACAAGGAACTTTATGAATTGGAGCTGTAAGTTAACTCTTTGACAGAGAGAGCGAGATGGTGGTGGGGGACAGCCCCCAGTGAAATCAGAGGTGAGAGCAAAAGCAATACAGTAGGCAGACTCTGGTTTTTTTGGGGGAGATGCTCGAGAATATCCGGGTGGACTCCTGAGGCTCGATCCCGCATTTGCTTATGCCGAGCCTCCTTCCTCATGACCTTTGTCCAGAGTGGAAGGCCTTCCCGGCTCCCGGCACATGATCAGTGCATGCTCAGTCACGATATCAGTGCCTGCTCAGCCACGTGATCACTGACGGCACAGTCACGTGATCAGCGCTCTCAGTCACGTGATCACCGTATGATAAACACGTGATCAGTGAACGACCAGCCACGTGATCACTGCATGCGCAGTCAGGTGGTCAGTTCCTGATCAGCCACCTGATCAGTGCGTGCACAGTCCCCTGATCAGCCCCTGTCAGTCACTGATCACTGCCTGATAAACACGTGATCAGTGCCCGAACAGCCACGTCATCAGTGCATGCACAGTCACGTGATCAGTGCATGATAGCCACGTGATTAGTGCGTGCACAGTCCCATGATCAGCGCCTGTCAGTCACTGATCACTGGCTGATAAACACGTGATCAGTGCATGATCAGCCACGTCATCAGTGCATGCGCAGTCACGTCATCAGTGCATGATAGCCACGTGATCAGTGCATGCTCAGTCACGTGATCTGGACTTGATCAGCCACGTGATCAGTGCCTGCAGAGTCACGTGATCAGGGCCTGCTGAGCTGCGTGATTCCTGCCGGCTCATCTGCTTGACAATTGCCAGCTGAGCTGCGTGATTCCTGCCTGGTCACGTGCTTGATTATTGCCAGTTGAGCAGCATGATTCGTCACTGCTGAGCTCCATGCTTATTGCCTGCTGATTGCGTGGTTCGTGTCTGCTCAGCTCATTGAGTATCGCCTCCTGAGGTCCCTGTTCGGTCACCACCTGCCGGGGACCAGCCCCAACTGATCCAGGGTATTCGAAGGAGAGATGGCCTAGGCGACTATTTATATGCTAATCAGAGATGTCAAGAATAATAGTATGAGGAGAGCTCAGTAGGAAAATTCGGTGGAGAAAAGAGACTGAGTAGCTTGGTTTACGCGGAAGACCAATCAAACTTCAAGACAAGAAGTTTGCACCACTTACGTAGGCCGCAGGCGCCTCTCGAATAGCGAAAGGTGCCTCACCCTAGACACCTTCTTGAGTGGGTCTTAGCAGCCCAGGCATAATTAGTAAGCGTGGTGGGTTCCGCGCTCCAGATGGAGACTCAGTTGGAAGTTAAAGGGAAGAATGACAAGGAACTTTATGAATTGGAGCTGTAAGTTAACTCTTTGACAGAGAGAGCGAGATGGTGGTGGGGAACAGCCCCCAGTGAAATCAGAGGTGAGAGCAAAAGCAATACAGTAGGCAGACTCTGGTTTTTTTGGGGGGAGATGCTCGAGAATATCCGGGTGGACTCCTGAGGCTCGATCCCACATTTGCGTATGCCGAGCCTCCTTCCTCATGACCTTTGTCCAGAGTGGAAGGCATCCCCGGCTCCCGGCACATGATCAGTGCATGCTCAGTCACGATATCAGTGCCTGATCAGCCACGTGATCACTGAAGGCACAGTCACGTGATCAGCGCCTCTCAGTCACGTGATCACCGTATGATAAACACGTGATCAGTGAACGACCAGCCACGTGATCACTGCATGCGCAGTCAGGTGGTCAGTTCCTGATCAGCCACCTGATCAGTGCGTGCACAGTCCCCTGATCAGCGCCTGTCAGTCACTGATCACTGCCTGATAAACATGTGATCAGTGCCCGAACAGCCACGTCATCAGTGCATGCGCAGTCACGTGATCAGTGCATGAGAGCCACGTGATCAGTGCGTGCACACTCCCATGATCAGCGCCTGTCAGTCACTGATCACTGCCTGATAAACACGAGATCAGTGCATGATGAGCCATGTGATCAGTGCCTGATCAGCCACGTCATCAGTGCATGCGCAGTCACGTCATCAGTGCATGATAGCCACGTGATCAGTGCATGCTCAGTCACGTGATCTGGACTTGATCAGCCACGTGATCAGTGCCTGCAGAGTCACGTGATCAGGGCCTGCTGAGCTGCGTGATTCCTGCCGGCTCATCTGCATGACAATTGCCATCTGAGCTGCGTGATTCCTGTCGGCTCATCTGCTTGACAATTGCCAGCTGAGCTGCGTGATTCCTGCCTGGTCACGTGCTTGATTATTGCCAGTTGAGCAGCATGATTCGTCACTGCTGAGCTCCATGCTTATTGCCTGCTGATTGCGTGGTTCGTGTCTGCTCAGCTCTTTGAGTATCGCCTCCTGAGGTCCCTGTTCGGTCGCCACCTGCCGGGGACCAGCCCCAACTGATCCAGGGTATTCGAAGGAGAGATGGCCTAGGTGACTATTTATATGCTAATCAGAGATGTCAAGAATAATAGTATGAGGAGAGCTCAGTAGGAAAATTCGGTGGAGAAAAGAGACTGAGTAGCTTGGTTTACGCGGAAGACCAATCAAACTTCAAGACAAGAAGTTTGCACCACTTACGTAGGCCGCAGGCGCCCTCTCGAATAGCGAAAGGTGCCTCACCCTAGACACCTTCTCGAGTGGGTCTTAGCAGCCCAGGCATAATTAGTAAGCGTGGTGGGTTCCGCGCTCCACATGGAGACTCAGCTGGAAGTTAAAGGGAAGAATGACAAGGAACTTTATGAATTGGAGCTGTAAGTTAACTCTTTGACAGAGAGAGCGAGATGGTGGTGGGGGACAGCCCCCAGTGAAATCAGAGGTGAGAGCAAAAGCAATACAGTAGGCAGACTCTGGTTTTTTTGGGGGGAGATGCTCGAGAATATCCGGGTGGACTCCTGAGGCTCGATCCCGCATTTGCGTATGCCGAGCCTCCTTCCTCATGACCTTTGTCCAGAGTGGAAGGCCTCCCCGGCTCCCGGCACATGATCAGTGCATGCTCAGTCACGATATCAGTGCCTGCTCAGCCACGTGATCACTGACGGCACAGTCACGTGATCAGCGCCTCTCAGTCACGTGATCGCCGTAGGATAAACACGTGATCAGTGAACGACCAGCCACGTGATCACTGCATGCGCAGTCAGGTGGTCAGTTCCTGATCAGCCACCTGATCAGTGCATGCACAGTCCCCTGATCAGCGCCTGTCAGTCACTGATCACTGCCTGATAAACACGTGATCAGTGCCTGAACAGCCACGTCATCAGTGCATGCGCAGTCATGTGGTCAGTGCATGATAGCCACGTGATCAGTGCGTGCACAGTCCCATGATCAGCGCCTGTCAGTCACTGATCATTGCCTGATAAACAGGTGATCAGTGCATGATGAGCCATGTGATCAGTGCCTGATCAGCCACGTCATCAGTGCATGCACAGTCACGTGATCAGTGCATGATAGCCACGTGATCAGTGCGTGCACAGTCCCATGATCAGCGCCTGTCAGTCACTGATCATTGCCTGATAAACAGGTGATCAGTGCATGATAGCCACGTGATCAGTGCATGCTCAGTCACGTGATCTGTACTTGATCAGCCATGTGAATAGTGCATGATGAGCCATGTGATCAGTGCCTGATCAGCCACGTCATCAGTGCATGATAGCCACGTGATCAGTGCATGCTCAGTCACGTGATCTGGACTTGATCAGCCACGTGATCAGTGCCTGCAGAGTCACGTGATCAGGGCCTGCTGAGCTGCGTGATTCATGCCGGCTCATCTGCATGACAATTGCCATCTGAGCTGCGTGATTCCTGTCGGCTCATCTGCTTGACAATTGCCAGCTGAGCTGCGTGATTCCTGCCTGGTCACGTGCTTGATTATTGCCAGTTGAGCAGCATGATTCGTCACTGCTGAGCTCCATGCTTATTGCCTGCTGATTGCGTGGTTCGTGTCTGCTCAGCTCTTTGAGTATCGCCTCCTGAGGTCCCTGTTCGGTCGCCACCTGCCGGGACCAGCCCCAACTGATCCAGGGTATTCGAAGGAGAGATGGGCTAGGCGACTATTTATATGCTAATCAGAGATGTCAAGAATAATAGTATGAGGAGAGCTCAGTAGGAAAATTCGGTGGAGAAAAGAGACTGAGTAGCTTGGTTTACGCGGAAGACCAATCAAACTTCAAGACAAGAAGTTTGCACCACTTACGTAGGCCGCAGGCGCCCTCTCGAATAGCGAAAGGTGCCTCACCCTCGACACCTTCTCGAGTGGGTCTTAGCAGCCCAGGCATAATTAGTAAGCGTGGTGGGTTCCGCGCTCCAGATGGAGACTCAGCTGGAAGTTAAAGGGAAGAATGACAAGGAACTTTATGAATTGGAGCTGTAAGTTAACTCTTTGACAGAGAGAGCGAGATGGTGGTGGGGGACAGCCCCCAGTGAAATCAGAGGTGAGAGCACAAAGCAATACAGTAGGCAGACTCTGGATTTTTGGGGGGAGATGCTCGAGAATATCCGGGTGGACTCCTGAGGCTCGATCCCGCATTTGCTTATGCCGAGCCTCCTTACTCATGACCTTTGTCCAGAGTGGAATGCCTCCCCGGCTCCCGGCACATGATCAGTGCATGCTCAGTCACGATATCAGTGCCTGCTCAGCCACGTGATCACTGACGGCACAGTCACGTGATCAGCGCCTCTCAGTCACGTGATCACCGTATGATAAACACGTGATCAGTGAACGACCAGCCACGTGATCACTGCATGCGCAGTCAGGTGGTCAGTTCCTGATCAGCCACCTGATCAGTGCGTGCACAGTCCCCTGATCAGCGCCTGTCAGTCACTGATCACTGCCTGATAAACACGTGATCCGTGCCCGAACAGCCACGTCATCAGTGCATGCGCAGTCACGTGATCAGTGCATGATAGCCACGTGATCAGTGCGTGCACAGTCCCATGATCAGCGCCTGTCAGTCACTGATCATTGCCTGATAAAAGGGTGATCAGTGCATGATGAGCCATGTGATCAGTGCCTGATGAGCCACGTCATCAGTGCATGCGCAGTCACGTCATCAGTGCATGATAGCCACGTGATCAGTGCATGCTCAGTCACGTGATCTGTACTTGATCAGCCACGTGATCAGTGCATGATGAGCCATGTGATCAGTGCCTGATCAGCCACGTCATCAGTGCATGCGCAGTCACGTCATCAGTGCATGATAGCCACGTGATCAGTGCATGCTCAGTCACGTGATCTGTACTTGATCAGCCACGTGATCAGTGCCTGCAGGGTCACGTGATCAGGGCCTGCTGAGCTGCGTGATTCCTGTCGGCTCATCTGCTTGACAATTGTCAGCTGAGCTGCGTGATTCCTGCCTGGTCACGTGCTTGATTATTGCCAGTTGAGCAGCATGATTCGTCACTGCTGAGCTCCATGCTTATTGCCTACTGATTGCATGGCTCGTGTCTGCTCAGCTCTTTGACTATCGCCTCCTGAGGTCCCTGTTCGGTCGCCACCTGCCGGGGACCAGCCCCAACTGATCCAGGGTATTCGAAGGAGAGATGGCCTAGGCGACTATTTATATGCTAATCAGAGGTGTCAAGAATAATAGTATGAGGAGAGCTCAGTAGGAAAATTCGGTGGAGAAAAGAGACTGAGTAGCTTGGTTTACGCGGAAGACCAATCAAACTTCAAGACAAGAAGTTTGCACCACTTACGTAGGCCGCAGGCGCCCTCTCGAATAGCGAAAGGTGCCTCACCCTAGACACCTTCTCGAGTGGGTCTTAGCAGCCCAGGCATAATTAGTAAGCGTGGTGGGTTCCGCGCTCCACATGGAGACTCAGCTGGAAGATAAAGGGAAGAATGACAAGGAACTTTATGAATTGGAGCTGTAAGTTAACTCTTTGACAGAGAGAGCGAGATGGTGGTGGGGGACAGCCCCCAGTGAAATCAGAGGTGAGAGCAAAAGCAATACAGTAGGCAGACTCTGGTTTTTTTGGGGGGAGATGCTCGAGAATATCCGGGTGGACTCCTGAGGCTCGATCCCGCATTTGCGTATGCCGAGCCTCCTTCCTCATGACCTTTGTCCAGAGTGGAAGGCCTCCCCGGCTCCCGGCACATGATCAGTGCATGCTCAGTCACGATATCAGTGCCTGCTCAGCCACGTGATCACTGACGGCACAGTCACGTGATCAGCGCCTCTCAGTCACGTGATCGCCGTAGGATAAACACGTGATCAGTGAACGACCAGCCACGTGATCACTGCATGCGCAGTCAGGTGGTCAGTTCCTGATCAGCCACCTGATCAGTGCATGCACAGTCCCCTGATCAGTGCCTGTCAGTCACTGATCACTGCCTGATAAACACATGATCAGTGCCTGAACAGCCACGTCATCAGTGCATGCGCAGTCATGTGGTCAGTGCATGATAGCCACGTGATCAGTGCGTGCACAGTCCCATGATCAGCGCCTGTCAGTCACTGATCATTGCCTGATAAAAAGGTGATCAGTGCATGATGAGCCATGTGATCAGTGCCTGATCAGCCACGTCATCAGTGCATGCACAGTCACGTGATCAGTGCATGATAGCCACGTGATCAGTGCGTGCACAGTCCCATGATCAGCGCCTGTCAGTCACTGATCATTGCCTGATAAACAGGTGATCAGTGCATGATAGCCACGTGATCAGTGCATGCTCAGTCACGTGATCTGTACTTGATCAGCCATGTGAATAGTGCATGATGAGCCATGTGATCAGTGCCTGATCAGCCACGTCATCAGTGCATGATAGCCACGTGATCAGTGCATGCTCAGTCACGTGATCTGGACTTGATCAGCCACGTGATCAGTGCCTGCAGAGTCACGTGATCAGGGCCTGCTGAGCTGCGTGATTCATGCCGGCTCATCTGCATGACAATTGCCATCTGAGCTGCGTGATTCCTGTCGGCTCATCTGCTTGACAATTGCCAGCTGAGCTGCGTGATTCCTGCCTGGTCACGTGCTTGATTATTGCCAGTTGAGCAGCATGATTCGTCACTGCTGAGCTCCATGCTTATTGCCTGCTGATTGCGTGGTTCGTGTCTGCTCAGCTCTTTGAGTATCGCCTCCTGAGGTCCCTGTTCGGTCGCCACCTGCCGGGGACCAGCCCCAACTGATCCAGGGTATTCGAAGGAGAGATGGGCTAGGCGACTATTTATATGCTAATCAGAGATGTCAAGAATAATAGTATGAGGAGAGCTCAGTAGGAAAATTCGGTGGAGAAAAGAGACTGAGTAGCTTGGTTTACGCGGAAGACCAATCAAACTTCAAGACAAGAAGTTTGCACCACTTACGTAGGCCGCAGGCGCCCTCTCGAATAGCGAAAGGTGCCTCACCCTCGACACCTTCTCGAGTGGGTCTTAGCAGCCCAGGCATAATTAGTAAGCGTGGTGGGTTCCGCGCTCCAGATGGAGACTCAGCTGGAAGTTAAAGGGAAGAATGACAAGGAACTTTATGAATTGGAGCTGTAAGTTAACTCTTTGACAGAGAGAGCGAGATGGTGGTGGGGGACAGCCCCCAGTGAAATCAGAGGTGAGAGCACAAAGCAATACAGTAGGCAGACTCT
Organism: Bos javanicus; assembly: GCF_032452875.1. NCBI lineage: Eukaryota > Metazoa > Chordata > Mammalia > Artiodactyla > Bovidae > Bos > Bos javanicus. Next base: position 763,853 of record NW_026893644.1, on the reverse strand, counting down.
GGATTTTTTGGGGGAGATGCTCGAGAATATCCGGGTGGACTCCTGAGGCTCGATCCCGCATTTGCTTATGCCGAGCCTCCTTACTCATGACCTTTGTCCAGAGTGGAATGCCTCCCCGGCTCCCGGCACATGATCAGTGCATGCTCAGTCACGATATCAGTGCCTGCTCAGCCACGTGATCACTGACGGCACAGTCACGTGATCAGCGCCTCTCAGTCACGTGATCACCGTATGATAAACACGTGATCAGTGAACGACCAGCCACGTGATCACTGCATGCGCAGTCAGGTGGTCAGTTCCTGATCAGCCACCTGATCAGTGCGTGCACAGTCCCCTGATCAGCGCCTGTCAGTCACTGATCACTGCCTGATAAACACGTGATCCGTGCCCGAACAGCCACGTCATCAGTGCATGCGCAGTCACGTGATCAGTGCGTGCACAGTCCCATGATCAGCGCCTGTCAGTCACTGATCATTGCCTGATAAAAGGGTGATCAGTGCATGATGAGCCATGTGATCAGTGCCTGATGAGCCACGTCATCAGTGCATGCGCAGTCACGTCATCAGTGCATGATAGCCACGTGATCAGTGCATGCTCAGTCACGTGATCTGTACTTGATCAGCCACGTGATCAGTGCATGATGAGCCATGTGATCAGTGCCTGATCAGCCACGTCATCAGTGCATGCGCAGTCACGTCATCAGTGCATGATAGCCACGTGATCAGTGCATGCTCAGTCACGTGATCTGGACTGATCAGCCACGTGATCAGTGCCTGCAGTCACGTGATCAGGGCCTGCTGAGCTGCGTGATTCCTGTCGGCTCATCTGCTTGACAATTGTCAGCTGAGCTGCGTGATTCCTGCCTGGTCACGTGCTTGATTATTGCCAGTTGAGCAGCATGATTCGTCACTGCTGAGCTCCATGCTTATTGCCTACTGATTGCATGGCTCGTGTCTGCTCAGCTCTTTGACTATCGCCTCCTGAGGTCCCTGTTCGGTCGCCACCTGCCGAGGACCAGCCCCAACTGATCCAGGGTATTCGAAGGAGAGATGGCCTAGGCGACTATTTATATGCTAATCAGAGGTGTCAAGAATAATAGTATGAGGAGAGCTCAGTAGGAAAATTCGGTGGAGAAAAGAGACTGAGTAGCTTGGTTTACGCGGAAGACCAATCAAACTTCAAGACAAGAAGTTTGCACCACTTACGTAGGCTGCAGGCGCCCTCTCGAATAGCGAAAGGTGCCTCACCTTAGACACCTTCTCGAGTGGGTCTTAGCAGCCCAGGCATAATTGGTAAGCGTGGTGGGTTCCGCGCTCCAGATGGAGACTCAGCTGGAAGTTAAAGGGAAGAATGACAAGGAACTTTATGAATTGGAGCTGTAAGTTAACTCTTTGACAGAGAGAGCGAGATGGTGGTGGGGGACAGCCCCCAGTGAAATCAGAGGTGAGAGCACAAAGCAATACAGTAGGCAGACTCTGGGTTTTTGGGGGGGGAGAGGCTCGAGAATATCCGGGTGGACTCCTGAGGCTCGATCCCGCATTTGCTTATGCCGAGCCTCCTTCCTCATGACCTTTGTCCAGGGTGGAATGCCTCCCCGGCTCCCGGCACATGATCAGTGCATGCTCAGTCACGATATCAGTGCCTGCTCAGCCACGTGATCACTGACGGCACAGTCACGTGATCAGCGCCTCTCAGTCACGTGATCACCGTATGATAAACACGTGATCAGTGAACGACCAGCCACGTGATCACTGCATGCGCAGTCAGGTGGTCAGTTCCTGATCAGCCACCTGATCAGTGCGTGCACAGTCCCCTGATCAGCGCCTGTCAGTCACTGATCACTGCCTGATAAACACGTGATCAGTGCCCGAACAGCCACGTCATCAGTGCATGCGCAGTCACGTCATCAGTGCATGATAGCCACGTGATCAGTGCATGCTCAGTCACGTGATCTGGACTTGATCAGCCACGTGATCAGTGCCTGCAGAGTCACGTGATCAGGGCCTGCTGAGCTGCGTGATTCCTCCCGGCTCATCTGCATGACAATTGCCAGCTGAGCTGCGTGATTCCTGCCTGGTCACGTGCTTGATTATTGCCAGTTGAGCAGCATGATTCGTCACTGCTGAGCTCCATGCTTATTGCCTGCTGATTGCGTGGTTCGTGTCTGCTCAGCTCTTTGAGTATCGCCTCCTGAGGTCCCTGTTCGGTCGCCACCTGCCGGGGACCAGCCCCAACTGATCCAGGGTATTCGAAGGAGAGATGGCCTAGGCGACTATTTATATGCTAATCAGAGATGTCAAGAATAATAGTATGAGGAGAGCTCAGTAGGAAAATTCGGTGGAGAAAAGAGACTGAGTAGCTTGGTTTACGCGGAAGACCAATCAAACTTCAAGACAAGAAGTTTGCACCACTTACGTAGGCCGCAGGCGCCCTCTCGAATAGCGAAAGGTGCCTCACCCTAGACACCTTCTCGAGTGGGTCTTAGCAGCCCAGGCATAATTAGTAAGCATGGTGGGTTCCGCGCTCCAGATGGAGACTCAGCTGGAAGTTAAAGGGAAGAATGACAAGGAACTTTATGAATTGGAGCTGTAAGTTAACTCTTTGACAGAGAGAGCGAGATGGTGGTGGGGGACAGCCCCCAGTGAAATCAGAGGTGAGAGCACAAAGCAATACAGTAGGCAGACTCTGGTTTTTTTGGGGGAGAGATGCTCGAGAATATCCGGGTGGACTCCTGAGGCTCGATCCCGCATTTGCTTATGCCGAGCCTCCTTCCTCATGACCTTTGTCCAGGGTGGAATGCCTCCCCGGCTCCCGGCACATGATCAGTGCATGCTCAGTCACGATATCAGTGCCTGCTCAGCCACGTGATCACTGACGGCACAGTCACGTGATCAGCGCCTCTCAGTCACGTGATCACCGTAGGATAAACACGTGATCAGTGAACGACCAGCCACGTGATCACTGCATGCCCAGTCAGGTGGTCAGTTCCTGATCAACCACCTGATGAGTGCGTGCACAGTCCCCTGATCAGCGCCTGTCAGTCACTGATCACTGCCTGATAAACACGTGATCAGTGCCAGAACAGCCACGTCATCAGTGCATGCGCAGTCACGTGATCAGTGCATGATAGCCACGTGATCAGTGCGTGCACCGTCCCATGATCAGTGCCTGTCAGTCACTGATCATTGCCTGATAAACACGTGATCAGTGCATGATGAGCCATGTGATCAGTGCATGATGAGCCACGTCATCAGTGCATGCGCAGTCACGTCATCAGTGCATGATAGCCACGTGATCAGTGCATGCTCAGTCACGTGATCTGCACTTGATCAGCCACGTGATCAGTGCATGATCAGCCATGTGATCAGTGCCTGATCAGCCACGTCATCAGTGCATGCGCAGTCACGTCATCAGTGCATGATAGCCACGTGATCAGTGCATGCTCAGTCACGTGATCTGTACTTGATCAGCCACGTGATCAGTGCCTGCAGAGTCACGTGATCAGGGCCTGCTGAGCTGCGTGATTCCTGTCGGCTCATCTGCTTGACAATTGCCAGCTGAGCTGCGTGATTCCTGCCTGGTCACGTGCTTGATTATTGCCAGTTGAGCAGCATGATTCGTCACTGCTGAGCTCCATGCTTATTGCCTGCTGATTGCGTGGTTCGTGTCTGCTCAGCTCTTTGAGTATTGCCTCCTGAGGTCCCTGTTCGGTCGCCACCTGCCGGGGACCAGCCCCAACTGATCCAGGGTATTCGAAGGAGAGATGGCCTAGGCGACTATTTATATGCTAATCGGAGATGTCAAGAATAATAGTATGAGGAGAGCTCAGTAGGAAAATTCGTTGGAGAAAAGAGACTGAGTAGCTTGGTTTACACGGAAGACCAATCAAACTTAAAGACAAGAAGTTTGCACCACTTACGTAGGCTGCAGGATCCCTCTCGAATAGCGAAAGGTGCCTCACCCTAGACACCTTCTCGAGTGGGTCTTAGCAGCCCAGGCATAATTAGTAAGCGTGCTGGGTTCCGCGCTCCAGATGGAGACTCAGCTGGAAGTTAAAGGGAAGAATGACAAGGAACTTTATGAATTGGAGCTGTAAGTTAACTCTTTGACAGAGAGAGCAAGATGGTGGTGGGGGACAGCCCCCAGTGAAATCAGAGGTGAGAGCACAAAGCAATACAGTAGGCAGACTCTGGTTTTTGGGGGGGAGATGCTCGAGAATATCCGGGTGGACTCCTGAGGCTCGATCCCGCATTTGCGTATGCCGAGCCTCCTTCCTCATGACCTATGTCCAGAATGGAATGCCTCCCCGGCTCCAGGCACATGATCAGTGCATGCTCAGTCACGATATCAGTGCCTGCTCAGCCACGTGATCACTGACGGCACAGTCACGGGATCAGCGCCTCTCAGTCACATGATCACCATATGATAAACCCGTGATCAGTGAACGACCAGCCACGTGATCACTGCATGCGAGGTCAGGTGTTCAGTTCCTGATCAGCCACCTGATCAGTGCGTGCACAGTCCCCTGATCAGCGCCTGTCAGTCACTGATCACTGCCTGATAAACACGTGATCAGTGCCCGAACAGCCATGTCATCAGTGCATGCGCAGTCGCGTGATCAGTGCATGATAACCACGAGATCAGTGCATGCTCAGTCCCGTAATCTGTACTTGATCAGCCACGTGATCAGTGCCTGCAGAGTCACGTGATCAGTGCATGATGAGCCATGTGATCAGTGCCTGATCAGCCACGTCATCAGTGCATGCACAGTCACGTCATCAGTGCATGATAGCCACGTGAGCAGTGCATGCTCAGTCACGTGATCTGGACTTGATCAGCCACGTGATCAGTGCATGCTCAGTCACGTGATCAGGGCCTGCTGAGCTGCGTGATTCCTGCCGGCTCATCTGCATGACAATTGCCAGCTGAGCTGCGTGATTCCTGTCGGCTCATCTGCTTGACAATCGCCAGCTGAGCTTCGTGATTCCTGCCTGGTCACGTGCTTGATTATTGCCAGTTGAGCAGCATGATTCGTCACTGCTGAGCTCCATGCTTATTGCCTGCTGATTGCGTGGTTCGTGTCTGCTCAGCTCTTTGAGTATTGCCTCCTGAGGTACCTGTTCGGTCGCCACCTGCCGGGGACCAGCCCCAACTGATCCAGGGTATTCGAAGGAGAGATGGCCTTGGCGACTATTTATATGCTAATCAGAGATGTCAAGAATAATAGTATGAGGAGAGCTCAGTAGGAAAATTCGGTGGAGAAAAGAGACTGAGTAGCTTGGTTTACGCGGAAGACCAATCAAACTTCAAGACAAGAAGTTTGCACCACTTACGTAGGCCGCAGGCGCCCTCTCGAATAGCGAAAGGTGCCTCACCCTAGACACCTTCTCGAGTGGGTCTTAGCTGCCCAGGCATAATTAGTAAGCGTGGTGGGTTCCGCGCTCCAGATGGAGACTCAGCTGGAAGTTAAAGGGAAGAATGACAAGGAACTTTATGAATTGGAGCTGTAAGTTAACTCTTTGACAGAGAGAGCGAGATGGTGGTGGGGGACAGCCCCCAGTGAAATCAGAGGTGAGAGCACAAAGCAATACAGTAGGCAGACTCCGGTTTTTTTGGGGGAGATGCTCGAGAATATCCGGGTGGACTCCTGAGGCTCGATCCCGCATTTGCGTATGCCGAGCCTCCTTCCTTATGACCTTTTTCCAGAGTGGAATGCCTCCCCGGCTCCCGGCACATGATCAGTGCATGCTCAGTCACGATATCAGTGCCTGCTCAGCCACGTAATCAGTGCATGATCAGCCACGTGATCAGTGCATGATCAGTCACGTGATCTGTGCATGGTCACTCACGGGACCAGTACATGGTAGCTACATGATCATTGCATAATCAGCCATGAGATCAGTGCATGATCAATTACGTGATCAGTGCATGATCAGTTACATGAGCAGTGTATGATCAGCCATGTGATCAGTGCATGGTCAGCCACGTGAACATTGTATGATCAGCCACGTGATCAGTGCATGAGTGCCACGTGATCAGTGCATGATCAGTCACGTGACAGGTGTGTGATCAGCCACGTGAGCAGTGCATGTTCAGCCACGTGATCAGTGCATGATCAGTTACGTGAACAGTGTATGATCAGCCACGTGAGCAGTGCATGGTCAGACACGTGAACAGTGTATGATCAGCCACGTGATCAGTGCATGATAGCCACGTGATCATTGCATGAGCAGCCACGTGATCAGTGCATGATCAGTTACGTGAGCAGTGTATGATCAGCCACGTGATCAGTGCATGGACAGACACGTGAACACTGTATGATCAGCCACGTGATCACTGCATGATATCCACGTGATCACTGCATGATCAGTCACGTGATCAGTGCATTATCAGTCATGTGACCAGTACATGGTAGCTAAGTGATCATCGCATGATCAGCCACGCGAGCAGTGCATGATAGCCACGTGATCAGTGCATGTTCAGACACGAGATTAGAGCATGATCAGTCACGTGATCAGTGCATGATTAGCCACGTGATCAGTGCATGACCAGGCACGTGATCAGGGCCTGATGAGCTGCGTGATTACTGTCTGCTCATCTGCTTGACAATTGCCAGCTGAGCTGCACGATTCCTGCCTGTCATCTGCTTGACAATTGCCACCTGTGCTGCGTAATTCCTGCCTGCTCATCTACTTGATTATTGCCAGCTGAGCAGCATGATTTCTCAGAGCTGAGTTCCATGATTATAGCCTGCTGACTGATTCCTGCCTACTCAGCTCTATGTTCATTGCCTCCAGAGGCACATGATCAGTGTGTGACACCAAACATGATCAGCACATGATCAGTCACATAATCAATGCATGATAAGCCCGGTGATCAGTGCATGATCAATTATGTGATCACTGCATGATCAGTCATGTGACCAGTACATGGTAGCTGCGTGATCATTGCATGATCAGCCACGTGAGCAGTGCATGATAGCCACGTGATCAGTGCATGATCAGCCACGTGATCAGTGCATGATCAGTCATGTGATACGTGTGTGATCAGCCACGTGATCAATGCAGGATCAGCCACGTGATCACTTCATGATTATTTACGTGATCTGTACATGATCAGTCACGTGATACGTGTGTGATCAGCCACCGGATCAGTGCGTGATGAGCCATGTGATCATTGCAGGATCAATTACGTGATCAGTGCATAATCAGTCACATGACCAGTACATGGTTGCTACGTGATCATTGCGTGATCAGCCACGTGATCAGTGCATGATAGCCACGTGATCAGTGCATGATAGCCACATGATCAGTGCATGAGAGCCACGTGATCAGTGCACGATTTGTCACGTGATACATGTGTGATCAGCCACGTGATCAGTGCATGATGAGCCACGTGATCAGTGCATGATCAGTCACGAGACCAGTACATGGTTGCTACGTGATCCTTGCATGATCAGCCACGTGAGCAGAGCATGATAGCCACGTAATCAGTGCATGATCAGTCACGTGAATAGCACATGATCAGTCACTTGAACACTGCATGATCATTTACGTGATCAGTGCATGATCAGTCACGTGACCAGTATATGGTAGCTACGTGATCATTCCTTGACGAGCCACGTGAGCAGTGCATGATAGCCACGTGATGTGTGCATGATCAGTTACGTGAGCAGAGTATGATCAGCCACGTGATCAGTGCATGAGTTCCACGTGATCACTGCATGATATGTCACGTGACAGGTGTGTGATCAGCCACGTGAACAGTGCATGTTCAGCCACGTGTTCAGTGCATGATAGCCACGTGATCAGTGCATGATTAGTTACCTGAGCAGTGTATGATCAGCCACGTGATCAGTGCATGGTCAGACACGTGAAAAGTGTATGATCAGCCACGAGATCAGTGCATGATATCCAAGTGATCAGTGCATGATCATTACGTGATCAGTGTATGATCAGCCACGTGAACAGTGCATGCTCAGTCACGTGATCAGGGCCTGCTGAGCTGCGTGATTACTGTCTGCTCATCTGCTTGACAATTGCCAGCTGAGCTGCACGATTCCTGCCTGTCATCTGCTTGACAATTGCCAGCTGTGCTGTGTAATTCCTGCCTGCTCAGCTGCTTGATTATTGCCAGCTGTGCAGCATGATTCCTCACAGATGAGTTCCATGATTATTGCCTGCTGACTGTTTGATTCGTGCCTACTCAGCTCTTTGTTTATTGCCTCCAGAGGCACATGATCAGTGTATGATAGCACACATGATCAGCGCATGATCAGTCACATGATCAGAGCCATTAAGTCACGTGATCACTACATGATAGTCATGTGATCAGTCCATGCTCAGTCACGGTATCAGTGCATGATCAGCCACGTGATCAGTGCATGATCAGCCAGGTGATCAGTTCATGATCAGCTATGTGATCAGTGCATGATTTGTCACGTGATCTGTGCATGACCAGGCAGGTGATCAGTGTATGATCAGCCACGTGAACAGTGCATGATAGCCACATGATCAGTGCAGGATCAATTACGTGATCAGTGCATGATCAGTCACGTGACCAGTACATGGTTGCTACGTGACCCTTGCGTGATCATCCACGTGAGCAGAGCATGATAGCCACGTGATCAGTGCATGATCAGTCACGTGATCAGTGCATGATCAGTCACTTGAACAGTGCATGATCAGCCACGTGATCAGTGCATGATCAGTCACGTGACCAGTATATGGTAGCTACGTGATCATTCCTTGACCAGCCACGTGAGCAGTGCATGATCAGCCACGTGATGTGTGCATGATCAGTTACGTGAGCAGAGTATGATCAGCCACGTGATCAGTGCATGATATCCAAGTGATCAGTGCATGATCATCACGTGATCAGTGTATGATCAGCCACGTGAACAGTGCATGCTCAGTCACGTGATCAGGGCCTGCTGAGTTGCGTGATTACTGTCTGCTCATCTGCTTGACAATTGCCAGCTGAGCTGCACGATTCCTGCCTGTCATCTGCTTGACAATTGCCAGCTGTGCTGCGTAATTCCTGCCTGCTCAGCTGCTTGATTATTGCCAGCTGAGCAGCATGATTCCTCACAGCTGAGTTCCATGATTATTGCCTGCTGACTGTTTGATTCGTGCCTACTCAGCTCTTTGTTTATTGCCTCCAGAGGCACATGATCAGTGTATGATAGCAAACATGATCAGCGCATGATCAGTCACATGATCAGTGCCATTAAGTCACGTGATCACTACATGATAGTCATGTGATCAGTCCATGCTCAGTCACGGTATCAGTGCATGATCAGCCACGTGATCAGTGCATGATCTGTCACATGATCAGTGTATGATCATCCACGTGATCAGTGCATGGGCAGTCATGTGATCAGTGCATGATATAGACGTGATCAGTGCATGATCAGTCACGTGATCAGTGCATGATAGCCACGTGATCAGTGCATGATCAGTCACCTGATGGGTGTATGATCATTCACGTGACCTGTACATGGTAGCTACATGATCATTGCATGATCAGCCACGTGAGTAGTGCATGATAGTCACGTGATCAGTGCATGATCAGTCACGTGATCAGTGCATGATCAGTCATGTGACCAGTACATGGTAGCTGCGTGATCATGCATGATCAGCCACGTGATCAGTGCATGATAGCCACGTGATCAGTGCATGATCAGTCACGTGATCAGTGCATGATCAGTCACGTGATCAGTGCATGATCAGCCACGTGATCAGTGCATGATCAGCACGTGATCAGTGCATGATCAGCCACGTGATCAGTGCATGATCAGTCACGTGATCAGTGCATGATCAGTCACGTGATCAGTGTGTGATCAGCCACGTGATCAGTGCATGCTCAGTCACGTGATCAGGGCCTGCTGAGCTGCGTGATTACTGTCTGCTCATCTGCTTGACAATTGCCAGCTGAGCTGCACGATTCCTGCCTGTCATCTGCTTGACAATTGCCAGCTGTGCTGCGTAATTCCTGCCTGCTCATCTGCTTGATTATTGCCAGCTGAGCAGCATGATTTCTCAGAGCTGAGTTCCATGATTATAGCCTGCTGACTGATTCCTGCCTACTCAGCTCTATGTTCATTGCCTCCAGAGGCACATGATCAGTGTATGACACCAAACATGATCAGCACATGATCAGTCACATGATCAGTGCATGATAAGCCACGTGATCAGTGCATGATCAATTACGTGATCAGTGCATGATCAGTCACGTGACCAGTACATGGTAGCTGCGTGATCATTGCATGATCAGCCACGTGATCAGTGCATGATAGCCACGTGATCAGTGCATGATCAGTCACGTGATCAGTGCATGATCAGTCACGTGATCAGTGCATGATCAGTCACGTGATCAGTGCATGATCAGTTACGTGATCAGTGCATGATCAGTCACGTGACAGTGCATGATAGCCACGTGATCAGTGCATGATCAGCCACGTGATCAGTGCATGATAGCCACGTGATCAGTGCATGATAGCCACGTGATCAGTGCATGATCAGTCACGTGATACGTGTGTGATCAGCCACGTGATCAGTGCATGATAGCCACGTGATCAGTGCATGATCAATTACGTGATCAGTGCATGATCAGTCACGTGACCAGTATATGGTTGCTACGTGATCAGTGCATGATCAGCCACGTGATCAGTGCATGATAGCCACGTGATCAGTGCATGATCAGTCACGTGATCAGTGCATGATCAGTCACGTGACAGTGCATGATCATACGTGATCAGTGCATGATCAGTCACGTGATCAGTGCATGATAGCCACGTGATCATTGCATGATCAGCCACGTGATCAGTGCATGATAGCCACGTGATCAGTGCATGATCAGTCACGTGATCAGTGCATGATCAGCCACGTGATCAGTGCATGATAGCCACGTGATCAGTGCATGATCAGTTACGTGATCAGTGTATGATCAGCCACGTGATCAGTGCATGGTCAGACACGTGATCAGTGTATGATCAGCCACGTGATCAGTGCATGATATCCAAGTGATCAGTGCATGATCATCACGTGATCAGTGTATGATCAGCCACGTGAACAGTGCATGCTCAGTCACGTGATCAGGGCCTGCTGAGCTGCGTGATTACTGTCTGCTCATCTGCTTGACAATTGCCAGCTGAGCTGCACGATTCCTGCCTGTCATCTGCTTGACAATTGCCAGCTGTGCTGCGTAATTCCTGCCTGCTCAGCTGCTTGATTATTGCCAGCTGAGCAGCATGATTCCTCACAGCTGAGTTCCATGATTATTGCCTGCTGACTGTTTGATTCGTGCCTACTCAGCTCTTTGTTTATTGCCTCCAGAGGCACATGATCAGTGTATGATAGCAAACATGATCAGCGCATGATCAGTCACATGATCAGCGCCATTAAGTCACGTGATCACTACATGATAGTCATGTGATCAGTCCATGCTCAGTCACGGTATCAGTGCATGATCAGCCACGTGATCAGTGCATGATCAGTCACATGATTAGTGAATGATCATCCACGTGATCAGTGCATGGGCAGTCATGTGATCAGTGCATGATATAGACGTGATCAGTGCATGATCAGTCACGTGATCAGTGCATGATAGCCACGTGATCAGTGCATGATCAGTCACCTGATGGGTGTATGATCATTCACGTGACCAGTCATGATAGCTACGTGATCATTGCATGATCAGCCACGTGAGTAGTGCATGATAGCCACGTGATCAGTGCATGATCAGTCACGTGATCAGTGCATGATCAGTCATGTGATCAGTGCATGATAGCTACGTGATCAGTGCATGATCAGCCACGTGATCAGTGCATGATAGCCACGTGATCAGTGCATGATCAGCCACGTGATCAGTGCATGATCAGTCACGTGATCAGTGCATGATCAGCCACGTGATCAGTGCATGATCAGTCACGTGATCAGGGCCTGCTGAGCTGCGTGATTACTGTCTGCTCATCTGCTTGACAATTGCCAGCTGAGCTGCACGATTCCTGCCTGTCATCTGCTTGACAATTGCCAGCTGTGCTGCGTAATTCCTGCCTGCTCATCTGCTTTATTATTGCCAGCTGAGCAGCATGATTTCTCAGAGCTGAGTTCCATGATTATAGCCTGCTGACTGATTCGTGCCTACTCAGCTCTTTGTTCATTGCCTCCAGAGGCACATGATCAGTGTATGACACCAAACATGATCAGTGCATGATCAGTCACATGATCAGTGCATGATAAGCCACGTGATCAGTGCATGATCAATCACGTGATCAGTGCATGATCAGTCATGTGACCAGTGCATGGTAGCTGCGTGATCAGTGCATGATCAGCCACGTGATCAGTGCATGATAGCCACGTGATCAGTGCATGATAGCCACGTGATCAGTGCATGATCAGTCATGTGATCGTGCATGATCAGCCACGTGATCAGTGCATGATAGCCACGTGATCAGTGCATGATCAGTCACGTGATCAGTGCATGATCAGTCACGTGATCGTGTGTGATCAGCCACGTGATCAGTGCATGATGAGCCACGTGATCAGTGCATGATCAATTACGTGATCAGTGCATGATCAGTCACGTGACCAGTACATGGTTGCTACGTGATCATTGCATGATCAGCCACGTGATCAGTGCATGATAGCCACGTGATCAGTGCATGATCAGTCACGTGATCATGTGTGATCAGCCACGTGATCAGTGCATGATCAGCCACGTGATCAGTGCATGATCAGTCACGTGACCAGTACATGGTTGCTACGTGATCAGTGCATGATCAGCCACGTGATCAGTGCATGATAGCCACGTGATCAGTGCATGATCAGTCACGTGATCAGTGCATGATCAGTCACGTGATCAGTGCATGATCATCACGTGATCAGTGCATGATCAGTCACGTGATCAGTGCATGATAGCTACGTGATCAGTGCATGACAGCCACGTGATCAGTGCATGATAGCCACGTGATCAGTGCATGATCAGTTACGTGATCAGTGTATGATCAGCCACGTGATCAGTGCATGATGCCACGTGATCAGTGCATGATCAGTCACGTGATCAGTGTATGATCAGCCACGTGATCAGTGCATGATATCCAAGTGATCAGTGCATGATCATCACGTGATCAGTGTATGATCAGCCACGTGAACAGTGCATGCTCAGTCACGTGATCAGGGCCTGCTGAGCTGCGTGATTACTGTCTGCTCATCTGCTTGACAATTGCCAGCTGAGCTGCACGATTCCTGCCTGTCATCTGCTTGACAATTGCCAGCTGTGCTGCGTAATTCCTGCCTGCTCAGCTGCTTGATTATTGCCAGCTGAGCAGCATGATTCCTCACAGCTGAGTTCCATGATTATTGCCTGCTGACTGTTTGATTCGTGCCTACTCAGCTCTTTGTTTATTGCCTCCAGAGGCACATGATCAGTGTATGATAGCAAACATGATCAGCGCATGATCAGTCACATGATCAGCGCCATTAAGTCACGAGATCACTACATGATAGTCATGTGATCAGTCCATGCTCAGTCACGGTATCAGTGCATGATCAGCCACGTGATCAGTGCATGATCAGCCACGTGATCAGTGCATGATAGCCATGTGATCAGTGCATGATCATCACGTGATCAGTGCATGATCAGTCAGGTGATCAGTGCATGATCAGCCACGTGATCAGTGCATGATCAGTCACCTGATGGGTGTATGATCAGTCACGTGACCAGTACATGGTAGCTACATGATCATTGCATGATCAGCCACGTGAGTAGTGCATGATAGCCACGTGATCAGTGCATGATCAGTCACGTGATCAGTGCATGATCAGTCATGTGATCAGTGCATGATCAGCCACGTGATCAGTGCATGATCAGCCACGTGATCAGTGCATGATCAGCCACGTGATCAGTGCATGATATCCACGTGATCAGTGCATGATAGCCACGTGATCAGTGCATGATCAGCCACGTGATCAGTGCATGATCAGTCACGTGATACGTGTGTGATCAGCCACGTGATCAGTGCATGATAGCCACGTGATCAGTGCATGATCAATTACGTGATCAGTGCATGATCAGTCACGTGACAGTACATGATTGCTACGTGATCATTGCATGATCAGCCACGTGAGCAGTGCATGATAGCCACGTGATCAGTGCATTATCATTCACGTGATCAGTACATGATCAGTCACGTGAACAGTGCATGATCATTTACGTGATCAGTGCATGATCAGTCACGTGACCAGTATATGGTAGCTACGTGATCATTCCATGACGAACCACGTGAGCAGTGCATGATAGCCACGTGATGTGTGCATGATGAGTTACGTGAGCAGAGTATGATCAGCCACGTGATCAGTGCATGAGTGCCACGTGATCAGTGCATGATATGTCACGTGACAGGTGTGTGATCAGCCACGTGAACAGTGCATGTTCAGCCACGTGATCAGTGCATGATAGCCACGTGATCAGTGCATGATCAGTTACGTGAGCAGTGTATGATCAGCCACGTGATCAGTGCATGGTCAGACACGTGAACAGTGTATGATCAGCCACGTGATCAGTGCATGATATCCAAGTGATCAGTGCATGATCAATCACGTGATCAGTGTATGATCAGCCACGTGAACAGTGCATGCTCAGTCACGTGATCAGGGCCTGCTGAGCTGCGTGATTACTGTCTGCTCATCTGCTTGACAATTGCCAGCTGTGCTGCGTAATTCCTGCCTGCTCAGCTGCTTGATTATTGCCAGCTGAGCAGCATGATTCCTCACAGCTGAGTTCCATGATTATTGCCTGCTGACTGTTTGATTCGTGCCTACTCAGCTCTTTGTTTATTGCCTCCAGAGGCACATGATCAGTGTATGATAGCAAACATGATCAGCGCATGATCAGTCACATGATCAGCGCCATTAAGTCACGTGATCACTACATGATAGTCATGTGATCAGTCCATGCTCAGTCACGGTATCAGTGCATGATCAGCCACGTGATCAGTGCATGATCTGTCACATGATTAGTGTATGATCATCCACGTGATCAGTGCATGGGCAGTCATGTGATCAGTGCATGATATAGACGTGATCAGTGCATGATCAGTCTCGTGATCAGTGCATGATAGCCACGTGATCAGTGCATGATCAGTCACCTGATGGGTGTATGATCATTCACGTGACCTGTACATGGTAGCTACATGATCATTGCATGATCAGCCACGTGATAGTGCATGATAGCCACGTGATCAGTGCATGATCAGTCACGTGATCAGTGCATGATCAGTCATGTGATCAGTGCATGATCAGTCACGTGATCAGTGCATGATCAGTCACGTGATCAGTGCATGATCAGCCACGTGATCAGTGCATGATCAGTCACGTGATCAGTGCATGATATAGCCACGTGATCAGTGCATGATCAGTCACGTGATCAGTGCATGATAGCCACGTGATCAGTGCATGATCAGTCACGTGATCAGTGCATGATCAGTCACGTGATCAGTACATGGTAGCTACGTGATCAGTGCATGATCAGCCACGTGATCAGTGCATGATAGCCACGTGATCAGTGCATGATCAGTCACGTGATCAGTGCATGATCAGTCACGTGATCAGTGCATGATCAGTCACGTGATCAGTGCATGATCAGTTACGTGATCAGTGCATGATCAGTCACGTGATCAGTGCATGATATCCACGTGATCAGTGCATGATAGCCACGTGATCAGTGCATGATCAGTCACGTGATCAGTGCATGATCAGTCACGTGATAGTGTGTGATCAGCCACGTGATCAGTGCATGATGAGCCACGTGATCAGTGCATGATCAATTACGTGATCAGTGCATGATCAGTCACGTGATCAGTGCATGGTAGCTACGTGATCAGTGCATGATCAGCCACGTGATCAGTGCATGATAGCCACGTGATCAGTGCATGATAGCCACGTGATCAGTGCATGAGAGCCACGTGATCAGTGCATGATCAGTCACGTGATACATGTGTGATCAGCCACGTGATCAGTGCATGATGAGCCACGTGATCAGTGCATGATCAATTACGTGATCAGTGCATGATCAGTCACGTGACCAGTACATGGTTGCTACGTGATCATTGCATGATCAGCCACGTGAGCAGTGCATGATAGCCACGTGATCAGTGCATGATCAGTCACGTGATCAGTACATGATCAGTCACGTGAACAGTGCATGATCATTTACGTGATCAGTGCATGATCAGTCACGTGACCAGTATATGGTAGCTACGTGATCATTCCATGACGAGCCACGTGAGCAGTGCATGATAGCCACGTGATGTGTGCATGATCAGTTACGTGAGCAGAGTATGATCAGCCACGTGATCAGTGCATGAGTGCCACGTGATCAGTGCATGATATGTCACGTGACAGGTGTGTGATCAGCCACGTGAACAGTGCATGTTCAGCCACGTGATCAGTGCATGATAGCCACGTGATCAGTGCATGATCAGTTACGTGAGCAGTGTATGATCAGCCACGTGATCAGTGCATGGTCAGACACGTGAACAGTGTATGATCAGCCACGTGATCAGTGCATGATATCCAAGTGATCAGTGCATGATCATCACGTGATCAGTGTATGATCAGCCACGTGAACAGTGCATGCTCAGTCACGTGATCAGGGCCTGCTGAGCTGCGTGATTACTGTCTGCTCATCTGCTTGACAATTGCCAGCTGAGCTGCACGATTCCTGCCTGTCATCTGCTTGACAATTGCCAGCTGTGCTGCGTAATTCCTGCCTGCTCAGCTGCTTGATTATTGCCAGCTGAGCAGCATGATTCCTCACAGCTGAGTTCCATGATTATTGCCTGCTGACTGTTTGATTCGTGCCTACTCAGCTCTTTGTTTATTGCCTCCAGAGGCACATGATCAGTGTATGATAGCAAACATGATCAGCGCATGATCAGTCACATGATCAGCGCCATTAAGTCACGTGATCACTACATGATAGTCATGTGATCAGTCCATGCTCAGTCACGGTATCAGTGCATGATCAGCCACGTGATCAGTGCATGATCTGTCACATGATTAGTGTATGATCATCCACGTGATCAGTGCATGGGCAGTCATGTGATCAGTGCATGATATAGACGTGATCAGTGCATGATCAGTCACGTGATCAGTGCATGATAGCCACGTGATCAGTGCATGATCAGTCACCTGATGGGTGTATGATCATTCACGTGACCTGTACATGGTAGCTACATGATCATTGCATGATCAGCCACGTGAGTAGTGCATGATAGCCACGTGATCAGTGCATGATCAGTCACGTGATCAGTGCATGATCAGTCATGTGACCAGTACATGGTAGCTGCGTGATCATGCATGATCAGCCACGTGATCAGTGCATGATAGCCACGTGATCAGTGCATGATCAGTCACGTGATCAGTGCATGATCAGCCACGTGATCAGTGCATGATCAGCACGTGATCAGTGCATGATCAGCCACGTGATCAGTGCATGATCAGTCACGTGATCAGTGCATGATCAGTCACGTGATCAGTGTGTGATCAGCCACGTGATCAGTGCATGCTCAGTCACGTGATCAGGGCCTGCTGAGCTGCGTGATTACTGTCTGCTCATCTGCTTGACAATTCCAGCTGAGCTGCACGATTCCTGCCTGTCATCTGCTTGACAATTGCCACCTGTGCTGCGTAATTCCTGCCTGCTCATCTACTTGATTATTGCCAGCTGAGCAGCATGATTTCTCAGAGCTGAGTTCCATGATTATAGCCTGCTGACTGATTCCTGCCTACTCAGCTCTATGTTCATTGCCTCCAGAGGCACATGATCAGTGTGTGACACCAAACATGATCAGTGCATGATCAGTCACATGATCAGTGCATGATAAGCCACGTGATCAGTGCATGATCAGTTACGTGATCAGTGCATGATCAGTCACGTGATCAGTACATGGTAGCTGCGTGATCAGTGCATGATCAGCCACGTGATCAGTGCATGATAGCCACGTGATCAGTGCATGATCAGTCACGTGATCAGTGCATGATCAGTCACGTGATCAGTGCATGATCAGTCACGTGATCAGTGCATGATCAGTCACGTGATCAGTGCATGATCAGTCACGTGATCAGTGCATGTCAGCTACGTGATCATTGCATGATCAGCCACGTGATCAGTGCATGATAGCCACGTGATCAGTGCATGATAGCCACGTGATCAGTGCATGATCAGTCACGTGATCGTGCATGATCAGCCACGTGATCAGTGCATGATAGCCACGTGATCAGTGCATGATAGCCACGTGATCAGTGCATGATCAGCCACGTGATCAGTGCATGATCAGTCACGTGATCGTGTGTGATCAGCCACGTGATCAGTGCATGATGAGCCACGTGATCAGTGCATGATCAGCCACGTGATCAGTGCATGATCAGTCACGTGATCAGTGCATGGTAGCCACGTGATCAGTGCATGATCAGCCACGTGATCAGTGCATGATCAGCCACGTGATCAGTGCATGATATCCACGTGATCAGTGCATGATCAGTCACGTGATCAGTGTATGATCAGCCACGTGAACAGTGCATGCTCAGTCACGTGATCAGGGCCTGCTGAGCTGCGTGATTACTGTCTGCTCATCTGCTTGACAATTGCCAGCTGAGCTGCACGATTCCTGCCTGTCATCTGCTTGACAATTGCCAGCTGTGCTGCGTAATTCCTGCCTGCTCAGCTGCTTGATTATTGCCAGCTGAGCAGCATGATTCCTCACAGCTGAGTTCCATGATTATTGCCTGCTGACTGTTTGATTCGTGCCTACTCAGCTCTTTGTTTATTGCCTCCAGAGGCACATGATCAGTGTATGATAGCAAACATGATCAGCGCATGATCAGTCACATGATCAGCGCCATTAAGTCACGTGATCACTACATGATAGTCATGTGATCAGTCCATGCTCAGTCACGGTATCAGTGCATGATCAGCCACGTGATCAGTGCATGATCTGTCACATGATCAGTGAATGATCATCCACGTGATCAGTGCATGGGCAGTCATGTGATCAGTGCATGATATAGACGTGATCAGTGCATGATCAGTCACGTGATCAGTGCATGATAGCCACGTGATCAGTGCATGATCAGTCACCTGATCAGTGTATGATCATTCACGTGACCAGTACATGATAGCTACATGATCAGTGCATGATCAGCCACGTGATAGTGCATGATAGCCACGTGATCAGTGCATGATCAGTCACGTGATCAGTGCATGATCAGTCACGTGATCAGGGCCTGCTGAGCTGCGTGATTACTGTCTGCTCATCTGCTTGACAATTGCCAGCTGAGCTGCACGATTCCTGCCTGTCATCTGCTTGACAATTGCCAGCTGTGCTGTGAAATTCCTGCCTGCTCAGCTGCTTGATTATTGCCAGCTGAGCAGCATGATTCCTCACAGCTGAGTTCCATGATTATTGCCTGCTGACTGTTTGATTCGTGCCTACTCAGCTCTTTGTTTATTGCCTCCAGAGGCACATGATCAGTGTATGATAGCAAACATGATCAGTGCATGATCAGTCACATGATCAGTGCCATTAAGTCACGTGATCACTACATGATAGTCATGTGATCAGTCCATGATCAGTCACGGTATCAGTGCATGATCAGCCACGTGATCAGTGCATGATCAGCCACGTGATCAGTGCATGATAGCCATGTGATCAGTGCATGATCATCACGTGATCAGTGCATGATCAGTCACGTGATCAGTGCATGATCAGCCACGTGATCAGTGCATGATCAGTCACCTGATGGGTGCATGATCAGTCACGTGACCAGTACATGGTAGCTACATGATCATTGCATGATCAGCCACGTGAGTAGTGCATGATAGCCACGTGATCAGTGCATGATCAGTCACGTGATCAGTGCATGATCAGTCATGTGATCAGTGCATGATCAGGCACGTGATCAGTGCATGATCAGCCACGTGATCAGTGCATGATAGCCACGTGATCAGTGCATGATATCCACGTGATCAGTGCATGATAGCCACGTGATCAGTGCATGATCAGTCACGTGATCAGTGCATGATCAGTCACGTGATACGTGTCTGATCAGCCACGTGATCAGTGCATGATAGCCACGTGATCAGTGCATGATCAATTACGTGATCAGTGCATGATCAGTCACGTGACCAGTACATGGTTGCTACGTGATCGTTGCATGATCAGCCACGTGAGCAGTGCATGATAGCCACGTGATCAGTGCATGATCAGTCACGTGATCAGTACATGATCAGTCACGTGAACAGTGCATGATCATTTACGTGATCAGTGCATGATCAGTCACGTGACCAGTATATGGTAGCTACGTGATCATTCCATGACGAGCCACGTGAGCAGTGCATGATAGCCACGTGATGTGTGCATGATCAGTTACGTGAGCAGAGTATGATCAGCCACGTGATCAGTGCATGAGTGCCACGTGATCAGTGCATGATATGTCACGTGACAGTGTGTGATCAGCCACGTGAACAGTGCATGTTCAGCCACGTGATCAGTGCATGATAGCCACGTGATCAGTGCATGATCAGTTACGTGAGCAGTGTATGATCAGCCACGTGATCAGTGCATGGTCAGACACGTGAACAGTGTATGATCAGCCACGTGATCAGTGCATGATATCCAAGTGATCAGTGCATGATCAATCACGTGATCAGTGTATGATCAGCCACGTGAACAGTGCATGCTCAGTCACGTGATCAGGGCCTGCTGAGCTGCGTGATTACTGTCTGCTCATCTGCTTGACAATTGCCAGCTGTGTTGCGTAATTCCTGCCTGCTCAGCTGCTTGATTATTGCCAGCTGAGCAGCATGATTCCTCACACCTGAGTTCCATGATTATTGCCTGCTGACTGTTTGATTCGTGCCTACTCAGCTCTTTGTTTATTGCCTCCAGAGGCACATGATCAGTGTATGATAGCAAACATGATCAGCGCATGATCAGTCACATGATCAGCGCCATTAAGTCACGTGATCACTACATGATAGTCATGTGATCAGTCCATGCTCAGTCACGGTATCAGTGCATGATCAGCCACGTGATCAGTGCATGATCTGTCACATGATTAGTGTATGATCATCCACGTGATCAGTGCATGGGCAGTCATGTGATCAGTGCATGATATAGACGTGATCAGTGCATGATCAGTCACGTGATCAGTGCATGATAGCCACGTGATCAGTGCATGATCAGTCACCTGATGGGTGTATGATCATTCACGTGACCTGTACATGGTAGCTACATGATCATTGCATGATCAGCCACGTGAGTAGTGCATGATAGCCACGTGATCAGTGCATGATCAGTCACGTGATCAGTGCATGATCAGTCACTGATCAGTGCATGATCAGTCACGTGATCAGTGCATGATCAGTCACGTGATCAGTGCATGATCAGCCACGTGATCAGTGCATGATCAGTCATGTGATCAGTGCATGATATAGACGTGATCAGTGCATGATCAGTCACGTGATCAGTGCATGATAGCCACGTGATCAGTGCATGATCAGTCACGTGATCAGTGCATGATCAGTCACGTGACCAGTACATGATAGCTACGTGATCAGTGCATGATCAGCCACGTGATCAGTGCATGATAGCCACGTGATCAGTGCATGATCAGTCACGTGATCAGTGCATGATCAGTCACTGATCAGTGCATGATCAGTCACGTGATCAGTGCATGATCAGTTACGTGATCAGTGCATGATCAGTCACGTGATCAGTGCATGATAGCCACGTGATCAGTGCATGATAGCCACGTGATCAGTGCATGATCAGTCACGTGATCAGTGCATGATCAGTCACGTGATCGTGTGTGATCAGCCACGTGATCAGTGCATGATCAGCCACGTGATCAGTGCATGATCAATTACGTGATCAGTGCATGATCAGTCACGTGATCAGTGCATGATAGCTACGTGATCAGTGCATGATCAGCCACGTGATCAGTGCATGATAGCCACGTGATCAGTGCATGATAGCCACGTGATCAGTGCATGAGAGCCACGTGATCAGTGCATGATCAGTCACGTGATACATGTGTGATCAGCCACGTGATCAGTGCATGATGAGCCACGTGATCAGTGCAGGATCAATTACGTGATCAGTGCATGATCAGTCACGTGACCAGTACATGGTTGCTACGTGATCATTGCATGATCAGCCACGTGAGCAGAGCATGATAGCCACGTGATCAGTGCATGATCAGTCACGTGATCAGTACATGATCAGTCACGTGAACAGTGCATGATCATATACGTGATCTGTGCATGATCAGTCACGTGACCAGTATATGGTAGCTACGTGATCATTCCATGACGAGCCACGTGAGCAGTGCATGATAGCCACGTGATGTGTGCATGATCAGTTACGTGAGCAGAGTATGATCAGCCACGTGATCAGTGCATGAGTGCCACGTGATCAGTGCATGATATGTCACGTGACAGGTGTGTGATCAGCCACGTGAACAGTGCATGTTCAGCCACGTGATCAGTGCATGATAGCCACGTGATCAGTGCATGATCAGTTACGTGAGCAGTGTATGATCAGCCACGTGATCAGTGCATGGTCAGACACGTGAACAGTGTATGATCAGCCACGTGATCAGTGCATGATATCCAAGTGATCAGTGCATGATCATCACGTGATCAGTGTATGATCAGCCACGTGAACAGTGCATGCTCAGTCACGTGATCAGGGCCTGCTGAGCTGCGTGATTACTGTCTGCTCATCTGCTTGACAATTGCCAGCTGAGCTGCACGATTCCTGCCTGTCATCTGCTTGACAATTGCCAGCTGTGCTGCGTAATTCCTGCCTGCTCAGCTGCTTGATTATTGCCAGCTGAGCAGCATGATTCCTCACAGCTGAGTTCCATGATTATTGCCTGCTGACTGTTTGATTCGTGCCTACTCAGCTCTTTGTTTATTGCCTCCAGAGGCACATGATCAGTGTATGATAGCAAACATGATCAGCGCATGATCAGTCACATGATCAGCGCCATTAAGTCACGTGATCACTACATGATAGTCATGTGATCAGTCCATGCTCAGTCACGGTATCAGTGCATGATCAGCCACGTGATCAGTGCATGATCTGTCACATGATTAGTGTATGATCATCCACGTGATCAGTGCATGGGCAGTCATGTGATCAGTGCATGATATAGACGTGATCAGTGCATGATCAGTCTCGTGATCAGTGCATGATAGCCACGTGATCAGTGCATGATCAGTCACCTGATGGGTGTATGATCATTCACGTGACCTGTACATGGTAGCTAAATGATCATTGCATGATCAGCCACGTGAGTAGTGCATGATAGCCACGTGATCACTGCATGATCAGTCACGTGATCAGTGCATGATCAGTCATGTGACCAGTACATGGTAGCTGCGTGATCATGCATGATCAGCCACGTGAGCAGTGCATGATAGCCACGTGATCAGTGCATGATCAGACACGTGATCAGTGCATGATCAGCCACGTGATCAGTGCATGATCAGCACGTGATCAGTGCATGATCAGCCACGTGATCAGTGCATGATCAGTCACGTGATCAGTGCATGATCAGTCACGTGATCAGTGTGTGATCAGCCACGTGATCAGTGCATGATCAGTCACGTGATCAGGGCCTGCTGAGCTGCGTGATTACTGTCTGCTCATCTGCTTGACAATTGCCAGCTGAGCTGCACGATTCCTGCCTGTCATCTGCTTGACAATTGCCACCTGTGCTGCGTAATTCCTGCCTGCTCATCTACTTGATTATTGCCAGCTGAGCAGCATGATTTCTCAGAGGTGAGTTCCATGATTATAGCCTGCTGACTGATTCCTGCCTACTCAGCTCTATGTTCATTGCCTCCAGAGGCACATGATCAGTGTGTGACACCAAACATGATCAGCACATGATCAGTCACATGATCAGTGCATGATAAGCCACGTGATCAGTGCATGATCAATTACGTGATCAGTGCATGATCAGTCACGTGACCAGTGCATGGTAGCTGCGTGATCAGTGCATGATCAGCCACGTGATCAGTGCATGATAGCCACGTGATCAGTGCATGATCAGTCACGTGATCAGTGCATGATCAGTCACGTGATCAGTGCATGATCAGTCACGTGATCAGTGCATGATCAGTTACGTGATCAGTGCATGATCAGTCACGTGATCAGTGCATGTCAGCTACGTGATCATTGCATGATCAGCCACGTGATCAGTGCATGATAGCCACGTGATCAGTGCATGATAGCCACGTGATCAGTGCATGATCAGTCACGTGATACGTGTGTGATCAGCCACGTGATCAGTGCATGATAGCCACGTGATCAGTGCATGATAGCCACGTGATCAGTGCATGATCATTCACGTGATCAGTGCATGATCAGTCACGTGATACGTGTGTGATCAGCCACGTGATCAGTGCATGATCAGCCACGTGATCAGTGCATGATCAGCCACGTGATCAGTGCATGATCAGTCACGTGATCAGTGCATGATAGCCACGTGATCAGTGCATGATCAGCCACGTGATCAGTGCATGATCAGCCACGTGATCAGTGCATGATATCCACGTGATCAGTGCATGATCAGTCACGTGATCAGTGTATGATCAGCCACGTGAACAGTGCATGCTCAGTCACGTGATCAGGGCCTGCTGAGCTGCGTGATTACTGTCTGCTCATCTGCTTGACAATTGCCAGCTGAGCTGCACGATTCCTGCCTGTCATCTGCTTGACAATTGCCAGCTGTGCTGCGTAATTCCTGCCTGCTCAGCTGCTTGATTATTGCCAGCTGAGCAGCATGATTCCTCACAGCTGAGTTCCATGATTATTGCCTGCTGACTGTTTGATTCGTGCATACTCAGCTCTTTGTTTATTGCCTCCAGAGGCACATGATCAGTGTATGATAGCAAACATGATCAGCGCATGATCAGTCACATGATCAGTGCCATTAAGTCACGTGATCACTACATGATAGTCATGTGATCAGTCCATGATCAGTCACGGTATCAGTGCATGATCAGCCACGTGATCAGTGCATGATCTGTCACATGATCAGTGTATGATCATCCACGTGATCAGTGCATGGGCAGTCATGTGATCAGTGCATGATATAGACGTGATCAGTGCATGATCAGTCACGTGATCAGTGCATGATAGCCACGTGATCAGTGCATGATCAGTCACCTGATGGGTGTATGATCATTCACGTGACCTGTACATGGTGGCTACATGATCATTGCATGATCAGCCACGTGAGTAGTGCATGATAGCCACGTGATCAGTGCATGATCAGTCACGTGATCAGTGCATGATCAGTCATGTGACCAGTACATGGTAGCTGCGTGATCATGCATGATCAGCCACGTGATCAGTGCATGATAGCCACGTGATCAGTGCATGATCAGTTACGTGAGCAGTGTATGATCAGCCACGTGATCAGTGCATGATCAGACACGTGATCAGTGTATGATCAGCCACGTGATCAGTGCATGATATCCAAGTTATCAGTGCATGATCATCACGTGATCAGTGTATGATCAGCCACGTGAACAGTGCATGCTCAGTCACGTGATCAGGGCCTGCTGAGCTGCGTGATTACTGTCTGCTCATCTGCTTGACAATTGCCAGCTGAGCTGCACGATTCCTGCCTGTCATCTGCTTGACGATTGCCAGCTGTGCTGTGTAATTCCTGCCTGCTCAGCTGCTTGATTATTGCCAGCTGAGCAGCATGATTCTTCACAGCTGAGTTCCATGATTATTGCCTGCTGACTGTTTGATTCGTTCCTACTCAGCTCTTTGTTTATTGCCTCCAGAGGCACATGATCAGTGTATGATAGCAAACATGATCAGCGCATGATCAGTCACATGATCAGAGCCATTAAGTCACGAGATCACTACATGATAGTCATGTGATCAGTCCATGCTCAGTCACGGTATCAGTGCATGATCAGCCACGTGATCAGTGCATGATCAGCCACGTGATCATTTCATGATAGCTATGTGATCAGTTCAAGATTTATCACGTGATCTGTGCATGACCAGGCAGGTGATCAGTGTGTGATCAGCCACGTGATCCAGTGCATGACCCGCCACCTAATGGGTGTATGATCAGTCACCTGACCGGTACATGGTAGCTACATGATCATTGCATGATTAGCCACGTGAGTAGTGCATGATAGCCACGTGATCAGTGCATGATCAGTCACGTGTTCAGTGCATGATCAGTCATGTAATCTGTGCATGACCAGGCACGTGATCAGTGTATGACCAGCCACGTGATCAGTGCATGATAGCCACGTGATCAGTGCATGATATCCACGTGATCAGTGCAGGATAGCCACGTGATCACTTCATGATTAGTCACGTGATCTTTGCATGATCAGTCCCGTGATACGTGTCTGATCAGCCACGTGATCAGTGCATGATAGCCACGTGATCAGTGCATGATCAATTACGTGATCAGTGCATGATCTGTCACGTGACCAGTACATGGTTGCTACGTGATCCTTGCATGATCAGCCACGTGAGCAGTGCATGATAGCCACGTGATCAGTGCATGATCAGTCACGTGATCAGTACATGATCAGTCACGTGAACAGTGCATGATCATTTACGTGATCTGTGCATGATCAGTCACGTGACCAGTATATGGTAGCTACGTGATCATTCCATGAAGAACCACGTGACAGTGCATGATAGCCACGTGATGTGTGCATGATGAGTTACATGAGCAGAGTATGATCAGCCACGTGATCAGTGCATGCGTGCCACGTGATCAGTGCATGATATGTCACGTGACATGTGTGTGATCAGCCACGTGAACAGTGCATGTTCAGCCACGTGATCAGTGCATGATAGCCACGTGATCAGTGCATGATCAGTTACGTGAGCAGTGTATGATCAGCCACGTGATCAGTGCATGGTCAGACACGTGAACAGTGTATGATCAGCCACGTGATCAGTGCATGATATCCAAGTGATCAGTGCCTGATCAATCACGTGATCAGTGCATGAACAGCCACGTGTACAGTGCATGCTCAGTCACGTGATCAGGGCCTGCTGAGCTGCGTGATTACTGTCTGCTCATCTGCTTGACAATTGCCAGCTGTGCTGCGTAATTCCTGCCTGCTCAGCTGCTTGATTATTGCCAGCTGAGCAGCATGATTACTCACAGCTGAGTTCCATGATTATTGCCTGCTGACTGTTTGATTCGTGCCTACTCAGCTCTTTGTTTATTGCCTCCAGAGGCACATGATCAGTGTATGATAACAAACATGATCAGCGCATGATCAGTCACATGATCAGAGCCATTAAGTCACGTGATCACTACATGATAGTCATGTGATCAGTCCATGCTCAGTCACGGTATCAGTGCATGATCAGCCACGTGATCAGTGCATGATCTGTCACATGATTAGTGTATGATCATCCACGTGATCAGTGCATGGGCAGTCATGTGATCAGTGCATGATATAGACGTGATCAGTGCATGATCAGTCTCGTGATCAGTGCATGATAGCCACGTGATCAGTGCATGATCAGTCACCTGATGGGTGTATGATCATTCACGTGACCTGTACATGGTAGCTACATGATCATTGCATGATCAGCCACGTGAGTAGTGCATGATAGCCACGTGATCACTGCATGATCAGTCATGTGATCTGTGCATAATCAGTCATCTGATCTGTGCATGATCAGTCACGTGATCAGTGCATGATCAGTCACATGATTAGTGTATGATCATCCACGTGATCAGTGCAGGGGCAGACATGTGATCAGTGCATGATATAGACGTGATCAGTGCATGATCAGTCTCGTGATCAGTGCATGATAGCCACGTGATCAGTGCATGATCAGTCACCTGATGGGTGTATGATCATTCACGTGACCTGTACATGGTAGCTACATGATCATTGCATGATCAGCCACGTGATCAGTGCATGATAGCCACGTGATCAGTGCATGATCAGTCACGTGATCTGTGCATAATCAGTCATCTGATCTGTGCATGATCAGTCACGGGATCAGTGCATGATCAGTTACGTGATCAGTGCATGATCAGTCATGTGATCAGTGCATGATCAGCCACGTGATCAGTGCATGATAGCCACGTGATCAGTGCATGATCAGCCACGTGATCAGTGCATGATCAGTCACGTGATCGTGTGTGATCAGCCACGTGATCAGTGCGTGATGAGCCATGTGATCATTGCAGGATCAATTACGTAATCAGTGCATGATCAGTCACATGACCAGTGCATGGTTGCTATGTGATCATTGCATGATCAGCCACGTGATCAGTGCATGATAGCCACGTGATCAGTGCATGATAGCCACGTGATCAATGCATGAGAGCCACGTGATCAGTGCATGATCAGTCACGTGATACATGTGTGATCAGCCACGTGATCAGTGCATGATGAGCCACGTGATCAGTGCAGATCAATTACGTGATCAGTGCATGATCAGTCACGTGACCAGTACATGGTTGCTACGTGATCCTTGCATGATCAGCCACGTGAGCAGAGCATGATAGCCACGTGATCAGTGCATGATCAGTCACGTGATCAGTACATGATCAGTCACTTGAACAGTGCATGATCATATACGTGATCTGTGCATGATCAGTCACGTGACCAGTATATGGTAGCTAAGTGATCATTCCATGACGAGCCACGTGAGCAGTGCATGATAGCCACGTGATGTGTGCATGATCAGTTACGTGAGCAAAGTATGATCAGCCACGTGATCAGTGCATGAGTGCCACGTGATCAGTGCATGATATGTCACGTGACAGGTCTGTGATCAGCCACGTGAACAGTGCATGTTCAGCCACGTGATCAGTGCATGATAGCCACGTAATCACTGCATGATCAGTTACCTGAGCAGTGTATGATCAACCACGTGATCAGTGCATGGTCAGACACGTGAAAAGTGTATGATCAGCCACGTGATCAGTGCATGATATCCAAGTGATCAGTGCATGATCATCACGTGATCAGTGTATGATCAACCACGTGAACAGTGCATGCTCAGTCACGTGATCAGGGCCTGCTGAGCTGCGTGATTACTGTCTGCTCATCTGCTTGACAATTGCCTGCTGAGCTGCACGATTCCTGCCTGTCATCTGCTTGACAATTGCCAGCTGTGCTGCGTAATTCCTGCCTGCTCAGCTTCTTGATTATTGCCAGCTGAGCAGCATGATTCCTCACAGCTGAGTTCCATGATTATTGCCTGCTGACTGTTTGATTCGTGTGTACTCAGCTCTTTGTTTATTGCCTCCAGAGGCACATGATCAGTGTATGATAGCAAACATGATCAGCGCATGATCAGTCACATGATCAGAGCCATTAAGTCACGTGATCACTACATGATAGTCATGTGATCAGTCCATGCTCAGTCACGGTATCAGTGCATGATCAGCCACGTGATCAGTGCATGATCTGTCACATGATTAGTGTATGATCATCCACGTGATCAGTGCATGGGCAGTCATGTGATCAGTGCATGATATAGACGTGATCAGTGCATGATCAGTCTCGTGATCAGTGCATGATAGCCACGTGATCAGTGCATGATCAGTCACCTGATGGGTGTATGATCATTCACGTGACCTGTACATGGTAGCTACATGATCATTGCATGATCAGCCACGTGAGTAATGCATGATAACCACGTGATCACTGCATGATCAGTCACGTGATCAGTGCATGATCAGTCATGTGACCAGTACATGGTAGCTGCGTGATCATGCATGATCAGCCACGTGAGCAGTGCATGATAGCCACGTGATCAGTGCATGATCAGACATGTGATCAGTGCATGACCAGCACGTGATCAGTGTATGTCCAGCCAAGTGATCAGTGCATGATCAGTCACATGATCAGTGCATGATCAGTCACGTGATAGGTGTGTGATCAGCCACGTGAACAGTGCATGCTCAGTCACGTGATCAGGGCCTGCTGAGCTGTGTTATTACTGTCTGCTCATCTGCTTGACAATTTCCAGCTGAGCTACACGATTCCTGCCTGTCATCTCCTTGACAATTGCCACCTGTGCTGCGTAATTCCTGCTTGCTCATCTACTTGATTATTGCCAGCTGAGCAGCATGATTTCTCAGAGGTGAGTTCCATGATTATAGCCTGCTGACTGATTCCTGCCTACTCAGCTCTATGTTCATTGCCTCCAGAGGCACATGATCAGTGTGTGACACCAAACATGATCAGCACATGAACAGTCACATAATCAATGCATGATAAGCCAGGTGATCAGTGCATGATCAGTTACATGATCAGTGCATGATCAGTCATGTGACCAGTACATGGTAGCTGCGTGATCATTGCATGATCAGCCACGTGAGCAGTGCATGATAGCCACGTGATCAGTGCATGATCAGTCACGTGATCTGTGCATAATCAGTCATCTGATCTGTGCATGATCAGTCACGTGATCAGTGCATGATCAGTTACCTGATCAGTGCATGATCAGTCATGTGACCAGTGCATGTCAGCTACGTGATCATTGCATGATCAGCCACGTGATCAGTGCATGATAGCCACGTGATCAGTGCATGATAGCCACGTGATCAGTGCATGATCAGTCACGTGATACGTGTGTGATCAGCCACGTGATCAGTGCATGTTATCCACGTGATCAGTGCAGGATAGCCACGTGATCACTTCATGATTATTTACGTGATCTGTACATGATCAGTCACGTGATACGTGTGTGATCAGCCACCGGATCAGTGTGGGATGAGCCATGTGATCAGTGCAGGATCAATTACGTGATCAGTGCATGATCAGTCACATGACCAGTACATGGTTGCTACGTGATCATTGCGTGATCAGCCACGTGATCAGTGCATGATAGCCACGTGATCATTGCATCATATCCAAGTGATCAGTGCATGATCAATCACGTGATCAGTGTATGATCAGCCACGTGAACAGTGCATGCTCAGTCACGTGATCAGGGCCTGCTGAGCTGCGTGATTACTGTCTGTTCATCTGCTTGACAATTACCAGCTGAGCTGCACGATTCCTGCCTGTCATCTGCTTGACAATTGCCAGCTGTGCTGCGTAATTCCTGCATGCTCAGCTGCTTGATTATTGCCAGCTGAGCAGCATGATTCCTCACAGCTGAGTTCCATGATTATTGCCTGCTGACTGTTTGATTCGTGCATACTCAGCTCTTTGTTTATTGCCTCCAGAGGCACATGATCAGTGTATGATAGCAAACATGATCAGGGCATGATCAGTCACATGATCAGCGCCATTAAGTCACGTGATCACTACATGATAGTCATGTGATCAGTCCATGCTCAGTCACGGTATCAGTGCATGATCAGCCACGTGATCAATGCATGATCTGTCACATGATTAGTGAATGATCATCCACGTGATCAGTGCATGGGCAGTCATGTGATCAGTGCATGATATAGACGTGATCAGTGCATGATCAGTCTCGTGATCAGTGCATGATAGCCACGTGATCAGTGCATGATCAGTCACCTGATGGGTGTATGATCATTCACGTGACCTGTACATGGTGGCTACATGATCATTGCATGATCAGCCAAGTGAGTAATGCATGATAACCACGTGATCACTGCATGATCAGTCACGTGATCAGTGCATGATCAGTCATGTGACCAGTACATGGTAGCTAAGTGATCATCGCATGATCAGCCACGTGAGGAGTGCATGATAGCCACGTGATCAGTGCATGATCAGACACGAGATCAGTGCATGATCAGTCACGTGATCAGTGCATGATCAGCCACGTGATCAGTGCATGACCAGGAACGTGATCAGGGCCTGCTTAGCTGCGTGATTACTGTCTGCTCATCTGCTTGACAATTTCCAGCTGAGCTGCACGATTCCTGCCTGCCATCTCCTTGACAATTGCCACCTGTGCTGCGTAATTCCTGCCTGCTCATCTACTTTATTATTGCCAGCTGAGCAGCATGATTTCTCAGAGTTGAGTTCCATGATTATAGCCTGCTGACTGATTCCTGCCTACTCAGCTCTATGTTCATTGCCTCCAGAGGCACATGATCAGTGTGTGACACCAAACATGATCAGCACATGATCAGTCACATAATCAATGTATGATAAGCCCGGTGATCAGTGCATGATCAATTATGTGATCACTGCATGATCAGTCATGTGACCAGTACATGGTAGCTGCGTGATCATTGCATGATCAGCCACGTGAGCAGTGCATGATAGCCACGTGATCAGTGCATGATAGCCACGTGATCAGAGCATGATCAGACACGTGATACGTGTGTGATCAGCCACGTGATCAATGCAGGATAGCCACGTGATCACTTCATGATTATTTACGTGATCTGTACATGATCAGTCACGTGATACGTGTGTGATCAGCCACCGGATCAGTGCGTGATGAGCCATGTGATCATTGCAGGATCAATTACGTGAACAGTGCATGATCAGTCACATGACCAGTACATGGTTGCTACGTGATCGTTGCCTGATCAGCCACGTGATCAGTGCATGATAGCCACGTGATCAGTGCATGATAGCCACATGATCAGTGCATGAGCAGCCACGTGATCAGTGCATGATCCGTCACGTGATACATGTGTGATCAGCCAAGTGATCAGTGCATGATGAGCCACGTGATCAGTGCATGATCAGTCACGTGACCAGTACATGGTTGCTACGTGATCCTTGCATGATCAGCCACGTGAGCAGAGCATGATAGCCACGTGATCAGTGCATGATCAGTCACGTGGTCAGTACATGATCAGTCACCTGAACAGTGCATGATCATATACGTGATCTGTGCATGATCAGTCACGTGACCAGTATATGGTAGCTACGTGATCATTCCTTGACGAGCCACGTGAGCAGTGCATGATAGCCTCGTGATGTGTGCATGATCAGTTACGTGAGCAGAGTATGATCAGTCACGTGATCAGTGCATGAGTGCCACGTGATCAGTGCATGATCAGTTACCTGAGCAGTGTATGATCAGCCACGTGATCAGTGCATGGTCAGACACGTGAACAGTGTATGATCAGCCACGTGATCAGTGCATGATATCCAAGTTATCAGTCCATGATCATCACGTGATCAGTGTATGATCAGCCACGTGAACAGTGCATGCTCAGTCACGTGATCAGGGCCTGCTGAGCTGCGTGATTACTGTCTGCTCATCTGCTTGACAATTGCCAGCTGAGCTGCACGATTCCTGCCTGTCATCTGCTTGACAATTGCCAACTGTGCTGTGTAATTCCTGCCTGCTCAGCTGCTTGATTATTGCCAGCTGAGCAGCATGATTCCTCACAGCTGAGTTCCATGATTATTGCCTGCTGACTGTTTGATTCGTGCCTACTCAGCTCTTTGTTTATTGCCTCCAGAGGCACATGATCAGTGTATGATAGCAAACATGATCAGCACATGATCAGTCACATGATCAGAGCCATTAAGTCACGAGATCACTACATTATAGTCATGTGATCAGTCCATGCTCAGTCACGGTATCAGTGCATGATCAGCCAAGTGATCAGTGCATGATCAGCCACGTGATCATTTCATGATAGCTATGTGATCAGTTCAAGATTTATCACGTGATCTGTGCATGACCAGGCAGGTTATCAGTGTATGATCAGTCTCGTGATCAGTGCATGACCCGTCACCTAATGGGTGTATGATCAGTCACCTGACCGGTACATGGTAGCTACATGATCATTGCATGATTAGCCACGTGAGTAGTGCATGATAGCCACGTGATCAGTGCATGATCAGTCACGTGTTCAGTGCATGATCAGTCATGTAATCTGTGCATGACCAGGCACGTGATCAGTGTATGACCAGCCAAGTGATCAGTGCATAATAGCCACGTGATCAGTGCATGATATCCACGTGATCAGTGCAGGATAGCCACGTGATCACTTCATGATTAGTCAAGTGATCTTTACATGATCAGTCACGTGATACGTGTCTGATCAGCCACCGGATCAGTGCATGATAGCCACGTTATCAGTGCAGGATCAATTACGTGATCAGTGCATGATCAGTCACGAGACCAGTACATGGTTGGTACGTGATCGTTGCATGTTCAACCACGTGAGCAGAGCATGATAGCCACGTGATCAGTGCATTATCAATCACATGATCAGTACATGATCAGTCATGTGAACAGTGCATGATCATTTACGTGATCTGTGCATGATCAGTCACGTGACCAGTATATGGTAACTTCGTGATCATTCCATGAAGAACCACGTGAGCAGTGCATGATAGCCACGTGATGTGTGCATGATGAGTTACATGAGCAGAGTATGATCAGCCACGTGATCAGTGCATGCGTGCTACGTGATCAGTGCATGATATGTCACGTGACATGTGTGTGATCAGCCAAGTGAACAGTGCATGTTCAGCCACGTATTCAGTGCATGATAGCCAAGTGATCAGTGCATGATCAGTTACGTGAGCAGTGTATGATCAGCCACGTGATCAGTGCTGGTCAGACACGTGAACAGTGTATGATCAGCCACTTGATCAGTGCATGATATCCAAGTGATCAGTGCATGATCAATCACGTGATCAGTGTATGAACAGCCACGTGTACAGTGCATGCTCAGTCACGTGATCAGGGCCTGCTGAGCTGCGTGATTACTGTCTGCTCATCTGCTTGACAATTGCCAGCTGAGCTGCACGATTCCTGCCTGTCATCTGCTTGACAATTGCCAGCTGTGCTGCGTAATTCCTGCATGCTCAGCTGCTTGATTATTGCCAGCTGAGCAGCATGATTCCTCACAGCTGAGTTCCATGATTATTGCCTGCTGACTGTTTGATTCATGCCTACTCAGCTCTTTGTTTATTGCCTCCAGAGGCACATGATCAGTGTATGATAGCAAACATGATCAGCGCATGATCAGTCACATGATCAGAGCCATTAAGTCACGTGATCACTACATGATAGTCATGTGATCAGTCCATGCTCAGTCACGGTATCAGTGCATGATCAGCCACGTGATCAGTGCATGATCTGTCACATGATTAGTGTATGATCATCACGTGATCAGTGCATGGGCAGTTATGTGATCAGTGCATGATATAGACGTGATCAGTGCATGATCAGTCTCGTGATCAGTGCATGATAGCCACGTGATCAGTGCATGATCAGTCACCTGATGGGTGTATGATCATTCACGTGACCTGTACATGGTAGCTACATGATCATTGCATGATCAGCCACGTGAGTAGTGCATGATAGCCACGTGATCACTGCATGATCAGTCACGTGATCAGTGCATAATCAGTCATCTGATCTGTGCATGATCAGTCACGTGATCAGTGCATGATCTGTCACATGATTAGTGTATGATCATCCACGTGATCAGTGCAGGGGCAGTCATGTGATCAGTGCATGATATAGACGTGATCAGTGCATCATCAGTCTCGTGATCAGTGCATGATAGCCACGTGATCAGTGCATGATCAGTCACGTGATCAGTGCATGATCAGTCACGTGATCAGTACATGGTAGCTACGTGATCAGTGCATGATCAGCCACGTGATCAGTGCATGATAGCCACGTGATCAGTGCATGATCAGTCACGTGATCAGTGCATGATCAGTCACTGATCAGTGCATGATCAGTCACGTGATCAGTGCATGATCAGTCACGTGATCAGTGCATGATCAGTCACGTGATCAGTGCATGATATCCACGTGATCAGTGCATGATCAGCCACGTGATCAGTGCATGATCAGCCACGTGATCAGTGCATGATCAGTCACGTGATCGTGTGTGATCAGCCACGTGATCAGTGCATGATCAGCCACGTGATCAGTGCATGATCAATTACGTGATCAGTGCATGATCAGTCACGTGACCAGTGCATGGTTGCTACGTGATCATTGCATGATCAGCCACGTGATCAGTGCATGATAGCCACGTGATCAGTGCATGATCAGCCACGTGATCAGTGCATGAGAGCCACGTGATCAGTGCATGATCAGTCACGTGATCATGTGTGATCAGCCACGTGATCAGTGCATGATCAGCCACGTGATCAGTGCATGATCAGCCACGTGATCAGTGCATGATCAGTCACGTGATCAGTGCATGATAGCCACGTGATCAGTGCATGATCAGCCACGTGATCAGTGCATGATCAGCCACGTGATCAGTGCATGATATCCAAGTGATCAGTGCATGATCAATCACGTGATCAGTGTATGATCAGCCACGTGAACAGTGCATGCTCAGTCACGTGATCAGGGCCTGCTGAGCTGCGTGATTACTGTCTGCTCATCTGCTTGACAATTGCCAGCTGAGCTGCACGATTCCTGCCTGTCATCTGCTTGACAATTGCCAGCTGTGCTGCGTAATTCCTGCATGCTCAGCTGCTTGATTATTGCCAGCTGAGCAGCATGATTCCTCACAGCTGAGTTCCATGATTATTGCCTGCTGACTGTTTGATTCGTGCCTACTCAGCTCTTTGTTTATTGCCTCCAGAGGCACATGATCAGTGTATGATAGCAAACATGATCAGCGCATGATCAGTCACATGATCAGCGCCATTAAGTCACGTGATCACTACATGATAGTCATGTGATCAGTCCATGCTCAGTCACGGTATCAGTGCATGATCAGCCACGTGATCAGTGCATGATCTGTCACATGATTAGTGAATGATCATCCACGTGATCAGTGCATGGGCAGTCATGTGATCAGTGCATGATATAGACGTGATCAGTGCATGATCAGTCTCGTGATCAGTGCATGATAGCCACGTGATCAGTGCATGATCAGTCACCTGATGGGTGTATGATCATTCACGTGACCTGTACATGATAGCTACATGATCATTGCATGATCAGCCACGTGAGTAGTGCATGATAGCCACGTGATCAGTGCATGATCAGTCACGTGATCAGTGCATGATCAGTCATGTGACCAGTACATGGTAGCTACGTGATCATGCATGATCAGCCACGTGATCAGTGCATGATAGCCACGTGATCAGTGCATGATCAGCCACGTGATCAGTGCATGATCAGTCACGTGATCAGTGCATGCTGAGCTGCGTGATTACTGTCTGCTCATCTGCTTGACAATTCCAGCTGAGCTGCACGATTCCTGCCTGTCATCTGCTTGACAATTGCCACCTGTGCTGCGTAATTCCTGCCTGCTCATCTACTTGATTATTGCCAGCTGAGCAGCATGATTTCTCAGAGGTGAGTTCCATGATTATAGCCTGCTGACTGATTCCTGCCTACTCAGCTCTATGTTCATTGCCTCCAGAGGCACATGATCAGTGTATGACACCAAACATGATCAGTGCATGATCAGTCACATGATCAGTGCATGATAAGCACGTGATCAGTGCATGATCAATTACGTGATCAGTGCATGATCAGTCACGTGACCAGTGCATGGTAGCTGCGTGATCAGTGCATGATCAGCCACGTGATCAGTGCATGATAGCCACGTGATCAGTGCATGATAGCCACGTGATCAGTGCATGATCAGTCACGTGATCAGTGCATGATCAGCCACGTGATCAGTGCATGATAGCCACGTGATCAGTGCATGATCAGCCACGTGATCAGTGCATGATCAGTCACGTGATACGTGTGTGATCAGCCACGTGATCAGTGCATGATCAGCCACGTGATCAGTGCATGATCAATTACGTGATCAGTGCATGATCAGTCACGTGACCAGTGCATGGTTGCTACGTGATCAGTGCATGATCAGCCACGTGATCAGTGCATGATAGCCACGTGATCAGTGCATGATAGCCACGTGATCAGTGCATGATAGCCACGTGATCAGTGCATGATCAGTCACGTGATCATGTGTGATCAGCCACGTGATCAGTGCATGATCAGCCACGTGATCAGTGCATGATCAGTCACGTGATCAGTGCATGGTTGCTACGTGATCATTGCATGATCAGCCACGTGAGCAGTGCATGATAGCCACGTGATCAGTGCATGATCAGTCACGTGATCAGTGCATGATCAGTCACGTGATCAGTGCATGATCAGCCACGTGATCAGTGCATGATCAGTCACGTGATCAGTGCATGATAGCCACGTGATCAGTGCATGACAGCCACGTGATCAGTGCATGATAGCCACGTGATCAGTGCATGATCAGTTACGTGAGCAGTGTATGATCAGCCACGTGATCAGTGCATGGTCAGACACGTGATCAGTGTATGATCAGCCACGTGATCAGTGCATGATATCCAAGTTATCAGTGCATGATCATCACGTGATCAGTGTATGATCAGCCACGTGAACAGTGCATGCTCAGTCACGTGATCAGGGCCTGCTGAGCTGCGTGATTACTGTCTGCTCATCTGCTTGACAATTGCCAGCTGAGCTGCACGATTCCTGCCTGTCATCTGCTTGACAATTGCCAGCTGTGCTGCGTAATTCCTGCCTGCTCAGCTGCTTGATTATTGCCAGCTGAGCAGCATGATTCCTCACAGCTGAGTTCCATGATTATTGCCTGCTGACTGTTTGATTCGTGCCTACTCAGCTCTTTGTTTATTGCCTCCAGAGGCACATGATCAGTGTATGATAGCAAACATGATCAGCGCATGATCAGTCACATGATCAGCGCCATTAAGTCACGAGATCACTACATGATAGTCATGTGATCAGTCCATGCTCAGTCACGGTATCAGTGCATGATCAGCCACGTGATCAGTGCATGATCAGCCACGTGATCAGTGCATGATAGTTATGTGATCAGTGCATGATTTATCACGTGATCAGTGCATGATCAGGCACGTGATCAGTGCATGATCAGCCACGTGATCAGTGCATGATCAGTCACCTGATGGGTGTATGATCAGTCACGTGACCAGTACATGGTAGCTACATGATCATTGCATGATCAGCCACGTGAGTAGTGCATGATAGCCACGTGATCAGTGCATGATCAGTCACGTGATCAGTGCATGATCAGTCATGTGATCAGTGCATGATCAGCCACGTGATCAGTGCATGATCAGCCACGTGATCAGTGCATGATAGCCACGTGATCAGTGCATGATCATCCACGTGATCAGTGCATGATCAGCCACGTGATCAGTGCATGATCAGTCACGTGATCAGTGCATGATCAGTCACGTGATCAGTGTATGATCAGCCACGTGATCAGTGCATGATAGCCACGTGATCAGTGCATGATCAATTACGTGATCAGTGCATGATCAGTCACGTGACCAGTACATGGTTGCTACGTGATCAGTGCATGATCAGCCACGTGATCAGTGCATGATAGCCACGTGATCAGTGCATGATCAGTCACGTGATCAGTGCATGATCAGTCACGTGATCAGTGCATGATCATTTACGTGATCAGTGCATGATCAGTCACGTGATCAGTGCATGGTAGCACGTGATCATTGCATGATCAGCCACGTGATCAGTGCATGATAGCCACGTGATCAGTGCATGATCAGTCACGTGATCAGTGTATGATCAGCCACGTGATCAGTGCATGATGCCACGTGATCAGTGCATGATATGTCACGTGACAGTGTGTGATCAGCCACGTGATCAGTGCATGA
Organism: Bos javanicus; assembly: GCF_032452875.1. Taxonomy (NCBI): domain Eukaryota; kingdom Metazoa; phylum Chordata; class Mammalia; order Artiodactyla; family Bovidae; genus Bos; species Bos javanicus. Next base: position 724,215 of record NW_026893644.1, on the reverse strand, counting down.
TCAGCCACGTGATCAGTGCATGATAGCCACGTGATCAGTGCATGATCAGTTACGTGATCAGTGCATGATCAGCCACGTGATCAGTGCATGATCAGTCACGTGATCAGTGCATGATCAGCCACGTGATCAGTGCATGATAGCCACGTGATCAGTGCATGATCAGTCACGTGATCAGTGCATGGTACCACGTGATCAGTGCATGATCAGCCACGTGATCAGTGCATGATCAGTCACGTGATCAGTGCATGATCAGCCACGTGATCAGTGCATGATCAGTCACGTGATCAGTGCATGATCAGTCACGTGATCAGTGCATGATCAATCACGTGATCAGTGCATGATCAGTCACGTGATCAGTGCATGATAGCCACGTGATCAGTGCATGATCAGCCACGTGATCAGTGCATGATAGCCACGTGATCAGTGCATGATCAGCCACGTGATCAGTGCATGATCAGTCACGTGATCAGTGCATGATCAGCCACGTGATCAGTGCATGATCAGTCACGTGATCAGTGCATGGTATCTACGTGATCAGTGCATGATCAGCCACGTGATCAGTGCATGATAGCCACGTGATCAGTGCATGATCAGTCACGTGATACGTGCATGATCAGCCACGTGATCAGTGCATGATATCAGTGCATGATAGCCACGTGATCAGTGCATGATCAGTCACGTGACCAGTATATGGTAGCTACGTGATCATTCCATGACGAGCCACGTGATCAGTGCATGATAGCCACGTGATGTGTGCATGATCAGTTACGTGAGCAGAGTATGATCAGCCACGTGATCAGTGCATGAGTGCCACGTGATCAGTGCATGATATGTCACGTGACAGGTGTGTGATCAGCCACGTGAACAGTGCATGTTCAGCCACGTGATCAGTGCATGATAGCCACGTGATCAGTGCATGATCAGTTACGTGAGCAGTGTATGATCAGCCACGTGATCAGTGCATGGTCAGACACGTGAACAGTGTATGATCAGCCACGTGATCAGTGCATGATATCCAAGTGATCAGTGCATGATCAATCACGTGATCAGTGTATGATCAGCCACGTGAACAGTGCATGCTCAGTCACGTGATCAGGGCCTGCTGAGCTGCGTGATTACTGTCTGCTCATCTGCTTGACAATTGCCAGCTGAGCTGCACGATTCCTGCCTGTCATCTGCTTGACAATTGCCAGCTGTGCTGCGTAATTCCTGCCTGCTCAGCTGCTTGATTATTGCCAGCTGAGCAGCATGATTCCTCACACCTGAGTTCCATGATTATTGCCTGCTGACTGTTTGATTCGTGCCTACTCAGCTCTTTGTTTATTGCCTCCAGAGGCACATGATCAGTGTATGATAGCAAACATGATCAGCGCATGATCAGTCACATGATCAGCGCCATTAAGTCACGTGATCACTACATGATAGTCATGTGATCAGTCCATGCTCAGTCACGGTATCAGTGCATGATCAGCCACGTGATCAGTGCATGATCTGTCACATGATTAGTGTATGATCATCCACGTGATCAGTGCATGGGCAGTCATGTGATCAGTGCATGATATAGACGTGATCAGTGCATGATCAGTCTCGTGATCAGTGCATGATAGCCACGTGATCAGTGCATGATCAGTCACCTGATGGGTGTATGATCATTCACGTGACCTGTACATGGTAGCTACATGATCATTGCATGATAAGCCACGTGAGTAGTGCATGATAGCCACGTGATCAGTGCATGATCAGTCACGTGATCAGTGCATGATCAGTCATGTGATCAGTGCATGATCAGCCACGTGATCAGTGCATGATCAGTCACGTGATCAGTGCATGATCAGCCACGTGATCAGTGCATGATCAGTCACGTGATCAGTGCATGATATAGACGTGATCAGTGCATGATCAGTCACGTGATCAGTGCATGATAGCCACGTGATCAGTGCATGATCAGTCACGTGATCAGTGCATGATCAGTCACGTGATCAGTACATGGTAGCTACGTGATCAGTGCATGATCAGCCACGTGATCAGTGCATGATAGCCACGTGATCAGTGCATGATCAGTCACGTGATCAGTGCATGATCAGTCACGTGATCAGTGCATGGTAGCTGCGTGATCATGCATGATCAGCCACGTGATCAGTGCATGATAGCCACGTGATCAGTGCATGATCAGCCACGTGATCAGTGCATGATCAGTCACGTGATCAGTGCATGATCAGCCACGTGATCAGTGCATGATCAGCCACGTGATCAGTGCATGATCAGCCACGTGATCAGTGCATGATCAGTCACGTGATCAGTGCATGATCAGTCACGTGATCAGTGCATGATCAGTTACGTGATCAGTGCATGATCAGTCACGTGATCAGTGCATGATAGCTACGTGATCAGTGCATGATCAGCCACGTGATCAGTGCATGATAGCCACGTGATCAGTGCATGATCAGTCACGTGATCAGTGTATGATCAGCCACGTGATCAGTGCATGATGCCACGTGATCAGTGCATGATAGTCACGTGACAGGTGTGTGATCAGCCACGTGATCAGTGCATGATCAGCCACGTGATCAGTGCATGATAGCCACGTGATCAGTGCATGATCAGTTACGTGATCAGTGCATGATCAGCCACGTGATCAGTGCATGATCAGTCACGTGATCAGTGCATGATCAGTCACGTGATCAGTGCATGATAGCTGCGTGATCATGCATGATCAGCCACGTGATCAGTGCATGATAGCCACGTGATCAGTGCATGATCAGTCACGTGATCAGTGCATGATCAGTCATGTGATCAGTGCATGATAGCTGCGTGATCATCGCATGATCAGCCACGTGATCAGTGCATGATAGCCACGTGATCAGTGCATGATCAGTCACGTGATCAGTGCATGATCAGTCACGTGATCAGTGCATGATCAGTTACGTGATCAGTGCATGATCAGTCACGTGATCAGTGCATGATAGCCACGTGATCAGTGCATGATCAGCCACGTGATCAGTGCATGATAGCCACGTGATCAGTGCATGATAGCCACGTGATCAGTGCATGATCAGTCACGTGATCAGTGCATGATCAGCCACGTGATCAGTGCATGATAGCCACGTGATCAGTGCATGATAGCCACGTGATCAGTGCATGATAGCCACGTGATCAGTGCATGATCAGTCACGTGATACGTGTGTGATCAGCCACGTGATCAGTGCATGATAGCCACGTGATCAGTGCATGATCAGCCACGTGATCAGTGCATGATCAGTCACGTGATCAGTGCATGATAGCACGTGATCATTGCATGATCAGCCACGTGATCAGTGCATGATGAGCCACGTGATCAGTGCAGGATCAATTACGTGATCAGTGCATGATCAGTCACGTGACCAGTACATGGTTGCTACGTGATCATTGCATGATCAGCCACGTGAGCAGAGCATGATAGCCACGTGATCAGTGCATGATCAGTCACGTGATCAGTACATGATCAGTCACGTGAACAGTGCATGATCATATACGTGATCTGTGCATGATCAGTCACGTGACCAGTATATGGTAGCTACGTGATCATTCCATGACGAGCCACGTGAGCAGTGCATGATAGCCACGTGATGTGTGCATGATCAGTTACGTGAGCAGAGTATGATCAGCCACGTGATCAGTGCATGAGTGCCACGTGATCAGTGCATGATATGTCACGTGACAGGTGTGTGATCAGCCACGTGAACAGTGCATGTTCAGCCACGTGATCAGTGCATGATAGCCACGTGATCAGTGCATGATCAGTTACGTGAGCAGTGTATGATCAGCCACGTGATCAGTGCATGGTCAGACACGTGAACAGTGTATGATCAGCCACGTGATCAGTGCATGATATCCAAGTGATCAGTGCATGATCATCACGTGATCAGTGTATGATCAGCCACGTGAACAGTGCATGCTCAGTCACGTGATCAGGGCCTGCTGAGCTGCGTGATTACTGTCTGCTCATCTGCTTGACAATTGCCAGCTGAGCTGCACGATTCCTGCCTGTCATCTGCTTGACAATTGCCAGCTGTGCTGCGTAATTCCTGCCTGCTCAGCTGCTTGATTATTGCCAGCTGAGCAGCATGATTCCTCACAGCTGAGTTCCATGATTATTGCCTGCTGACTGTTTGATTCGTGCCTACTCAGCTCTTTGTTTATTGCCTCCAGAGGCACATGATCAGTGTATGATAGCAAACATGATCAGCGCATGATCAGTCACATGATCAGAGCCATTAAGTCATGTGATCACTACATGATAGTCATGTGATCAGTCCATGCTCAGTCACGGTATCAGTGCATGATCAGCCACGTGATCAGTGCATGATCTGTCACATGATTAGTGTATGATCATCCACGTGATCAGTGCATGGGCAGTCATGTGATCAGTGCATGATATAGACGTGATCAGTGCATGATCAGTCTCGTGATCAGTGCATGATAGCCACGTGATCAGTGCATGATCAGTCACCTGATGGGTGTATGATCATTCACGTGACCTGTACATGGTAGCTACATGATCATTGCATGATCAGCCACGTGAGTAGTGCATGATAGCCACGTGATCACTGCATGATCAGTCACGTGATCAGTGCATGGTCAGTCATGTGACCAGTACATGGTAGCTGCGTGATCATGCATGATCAGCCACGTGAGCAGTGCATGATAGCCACGTGATCAGTGCATGATCAGACACGTGATCAGTGCATGATCAGTCACGTGATCAGTGCATGATCAGCCACGTGATCAGTGCATGATCAGCCACGTGATCAGTGCATGATCAGCCACGTGATCAGTGCATGATCAGTCACGTGATCAGTGCATGATCAGCCACGTGATCAGTGCATGATCAGTCACGTGATCAGTGCATGGTAGCTGCGTGATCATGCATGATCAGCCACGTGATCAGTGCATGATAGCCACGTGATCAGTGCATGATCAGCCACGTGATCAGTGCATGATCAGTCACGTGATCAGTGCATGATCAGCCACGTGATCAGTGCATGATCAGCCACGTGATCAGTGCATGATCAGCCACGTGATCAGTGCATGATAGCCACGTGATCAGTGCATGATCAGTCACGTGATCAGTGTGTGATCAGCCACGTGAACAGTGCATGCTCAGTCACGTGATCAGGGCCTGCTGAGCTGCGTGATTACTGTCTGCTCATCTGCTTGACAATTGCCAGCTGAGCTGCACGATTCCTGCCTGTCATCTGCTTGACAATTGCCACCTGTGCTGCGTAATTCCTGCCTGCTCATCTACTTGATTATTGCCAGCTGAGCAGCATGATTTCTCAGAGCTGAGTTCCATGATTATAGCCTGATGACTGATTCCTGCCTACTCAGCTCTATGTTCATTGCCTCCAGAGGCACATGATCAGTGTATGACACCAAACATGATCAGCACATGATCAGTCACATGATCAGTGCATGATAAGCCACGTGATCAGTGCATGATCAATTATGTGATCAGTGCATGATCAGTCATGTGACCAGTGCATGGTAGCTGCGTGATCAGTGCATGATCAGCCACGTGATCAGTGCATGATAGCCACGTGATCAGTGCATGATCAGCCACGTGATCAGTGCATGATCAGTCACGTGATACGTGCATGATCAGCCACGTGATCAGTGCATGATAGCCACGTGATCAGTGCATGATCAGTCACGTGATCAGTGCATGATCAGTCACGTGATAGTGCATGATCAGCCACGTGATCAGTGCATGATGAGCCACGTGATCAGTGCATGATCAATTACGTGATCAGTGCATGATCAGTCACGTGACAGTACATGGTTGCTACGTGATCAGTGCATGATCAGCCACGTGATCAGTGCATGATAGCCACGTGATCAGTGCATGATCAGTCACGTGATCAGTGCATGATCAGTCACGTGATCAGTGCATGATCAGTCACGTGATCAGTGCATGATCAGTTACGTGATCAGTGCATGATCAGTCACGTGACCAGTGCATGATAGCTACGTGATCAGTGCATGATCAGCCACGTGATCAGTGCATGATAGCCACGTGATCAGTGCATGATCAGTCACGTGATCAGTGCATGATCAGTCACGTGATCAGTGCATGATCAGTCACGTGATCAGTGCATGATCAGTTACGTGATCAGTGCATGATCAGTCACGTGATCAGTGCATGATAGCTACGTGATCAGTGCATGATCAGCCACGTGATCAGTGCATGATAGCCACGTGATCAGTGCATGATAGCCACGTGATCAGTGCATGATCAGTCACGTGATCAGTGTGTGATCAGCCACGTGATCAGTGCATGATATCCACGTGATCAGTGCATGATAGCCACGTGATCAGTGCATGATCAGTCACGTGATCAGTGCATGATCAGTCACGTGATCAGTGCATGATCAGCCACGTGATCAGTGCATGATCAGCCACGTGATCAGTGCATGATCAATTACGTGATCAGTGCATGATCAGTCACGTGACAGTGCATGATAGCTACGTGATCAGTGCATGATCAGCCACGTGATCAGTGCATGATAGCCACGTGATCAGTGCATGATAGCCACGTGATCAGTGCATGATAGCCACGTGATCAGTGCATGATCAGTCACGTGATCATGTGTGATCAGCCACGTGATCAGTGCATGATCAGCCACGTGATCAGTGCATGATCAATTACGTGATCAGTGCATGATCAGTCACGTGATCAGTGCATGATTGCTACGTGATCATTGCATGATCAGCCACGTGATCAGTGCATGATAGCCACGTGATCAGTGCATGATAGCCACGTGATCAGTGCATGAGAGCCACGTGATCAGTGCATGATCAGTCACGTGATCATGTGTGATCAGCCACGTGATCAGTGCATGATGAGCCACGTGATCAGTGCATGATCAATTACGTGATCAGTGCATGATCAGTCACGTGACCAGTACATTGTTGCTACGTGATCCTTGCATGATCAGACACGTGAGCAGTGCATGATAGCCACGTGATCAGTGCATGATCAGTCACGTGATCAGTGCATGATCAGTCACGTGAACAGTGCATGATCATTTACGTGATCAGTGCATGATCAGTCACGTGACCAGTATATGGTAGCTACGTGAACATTCCATGACGAGCCACGTGAGCAGTGCATGGTAGAAACGTGATGTGTGCATGATGAGTTACGTGAGGAGAGTATGATCAGCCACGTGATCAGTGCATGAGTGCCACGTGATCAGTGCATGATAGCCACGTGATCAGTGCATGATCAGTTACGTGAGCAGGGTATGGTCAGCCACGTGATCAGTGCATGGTCAGACACGTGAACAGTGTATGATCAGCCACGTGATCAGTGCATGATATCAAAGTGATCAGTGCATGATCATCACGTGATCAGTGTATGATCAGCCACGTGAACAGTGCATGCTCAGTCACGTGATCAGGGCCTGCTGAGCTGCGTGATTACTGTCTGCTCATCTGCTTGACAATTGCCAGCTGAGCTGCACGATTCCTGCCTGTCATCTGCTTGGCAATTGCCAGCTGTGCTGCGTAATTCCTGCCTGCTCAGCTGCTTGATTATTGCCAGCTGAGCAGCATGATTCCTCACAGCTGAGTTCCATGATTATTGCCTGCTGACTGTTTGATTCGTGCCTACTCAGCTCTTTTTTATTGCCTCCAGAGGCACATGATCAGTGTATGATAGCAAACATGATCAGCGCATGATCAGTCACATGATCAGCGCCATTAAGTCACGTGATCACTACATGATAGTCATGTGATCAGTCCATGCTCAGTCACGGTATCAGTGCATGATCAGCCACGTGATCAGTGCATGATCAGCCACGTGATCAGTTCATGATAGCCATGTGATCAGTGCATGATTTATCACGTGATCAGTGCATGATCAGTCACGTGATCAGTGCATGATCAGCCACGTGATCAGTGCATGATCAGTCACCAGATGGGTGTATGATCAGTCACGTGACCTGTACATGGTAGCTACATGATCATTGCATGATCAGCCACGTGAGTAGTGCATGATAGCCACGTGATCAGTGCATGATCAGTCACGTGATCAGTGCATGATCAGTCATGTGATCAGTGCATGATCAGGCACGTGATCAGTGCATGATCAGCCACGTGATCAGTGCATGATAGCCACGTGATCAGTGCATGATCAGTCACGTGATCAGTGCATGATCAGTCACGTGATCAGTGCATGATCAGCCACGTGATCAGTGCATGATCAGCCACGTGATCAGTGCATGATCAATCACGTGATCAGTGCATGATCAGTCACGTGATCAGTGCATGATAGCTACGTGATCATGCATGATCAGCCACGTGATCAGTGCATGATAGCCACGTGATCAGTGCATGATCAGTCACGTGATCAGTGCATGATCAGTCACGTGATCAGTGCATGATCAGTTACGTGATCAGTGCATGATCAGTCACGTGATCAGTGCATGATAGCCACGTGATCAGTGCATGATCAGCCACGTGATCAGTGCATGATAGCCACGTGATCAGTGCATGATCAGTCACGTGATCAGTGCATGATCAGCCACGTGATCAGTGCATGATCAGTCACGTGATCAGTGCATGATAGACGTGATCAGTGCATGATAGCCACGTGATCAGTGCATGATCAGTCACGTGATCAGTGCATGATCAGCCACGTGATCAGTGCATGATAGCCACGTGATCAGTGCATGATCAGTCACGTGATCAGTGCATGATCAGTCACGTGATAGTGCATGATCAGCCACGTGATCAGTGCATGATCAGCCACGTGATCAGTGCATGATCAGTTACGTGATCAGTGCATGATCAGTCACGTGACAAGTGCATGGTAGCTACGTGATCAGTGCATGATCAGCCACGTGATCAGTGCATGATAGCCACGTGATCAGTGCATGATAGCCACGTGATCAGTGCATGATCAGTCACGTGATCAGTGTGTGATCAGCCACGTGATCAGTGCATGATCAGCCACGTGATCAGTGCATGATAGCCACGTGATCAGTGCATGATCAGTCACGTGATCAGTGCATGATCAGTCACGTGATAGTGTGTGATCAGCCACGTGATCAGTGCATGATCAGCCACGTGATCAGTGCATGATCAATTACGTGATCAGTGCATGATCAGTCACGTGACAGTGCATGATTGCTACGTGATCAGTGCATGATCAGCCACGTGATCAGTGCATGATAGCCACGTGATCAGTGCATGATCAGCCACGTGATCAGTGCATGATAGCCACGTGATCAGTGCATGATCAGTCACGTGATCATGTGTGATCAGCCACGTGATCAGTGCATGATCAGCCACGTGATCAGTGCATGATCAGTCACGTGATCAGTGCATGATCAGCCACGTGATCAGTGCATGATCAGCCACGTGATCAGTGCATGATAGCCACGTGATCAGTGCATGATCAGTCACGTGATCAGTGTGTGATCAGCCACGTGATCAGTGCATGATAGCCACGTGATCAGTGCATGATAGCCACGTGATCAGTGCATGATCAGTCACGTGATCAGTGCATGATCAGTCACGTGATCAGTGTATGATCAGCCACGTGATCAGTGCATGATCAGCCACGTGATCAGTGCATGATCAGTCACGTGATCAGTGCATGATCAGTCACGTGATCAGTACATGGTAGCTACGTGATCAGTGCATGATCAGCCACGTGATCAGTGCATGATAGCCACGTGATCAGTGCATGATCAGCCACGTGATCAGTGCATGATCAGCCACGTGATCAGTGCATGATCAGTCACGTGATCATGTGTGATCAGCCACGTGATCAGTGCATGATCAGCCACGTGATCAGTGCATGATCAGTCACGTGATCAGTGCATGATCATCCACGTGATCAGTGCATGGCAGTCACGTGATCAGTGCATGATCAGACGTGATCAGTGCATGATCAGTCACGTGATCAGTGCATGATCAGCCACGTGATCAGTGCATGATAGCCACGTGATCAGTGCATGATAGCCACGTGATCAGTGCATGATCAGTCACGTGATCAGTGCATGATCAGCCACGTGATCAGTGCATGATAGCCACGTGATCAGTGCATGATCAGTCACGTGATCAGTGCATGATCAGTCACGTGATCAGTGCATGATCAGCCACGTGATCAGTGCATGATCAGTCACGTGATCAGTGCATGATCAGCCACGTGATCAGTGCATGATCAGCCACGTGATCAGTGCATGATCAGCCACGTGATCAGTGCATGGTAGCTACGTGATCAGTGCATGATCAGCCACGTGATCAGTACATGATATGTCACGTGACAGGTGTGTGATCAGCCACGTGAACAGTGCATGTTCAGCCACGTGATCAGTGCATGATAGCCACGTGATCAGTGCATGATCAGTTACGTGAGCAGTGTATGAACAGCCACCTGATCAGTGCATGGTCAGACACGTGAACACTGTATGATCAGCCACGTGATCAGTGCATGATATCCAAGTGATCAGTGCATGATCAATCAAGTGATCCATGTATGATCAGCCACGTGAATAGTGCATGCTCAGTCACGTGATCAGGGCCTGCTGAGCTGCGTGATTACTGTCTGCTCATCTGCTTGACAATTGCCAGCTGAGCTGCACGATTCCTGCCTGTCATCTGCTTGACAATTGCCAGCTGTGATGCGTAATTCCTGCCTGCTCAGCTGCTTGATTATTGCCAGTTGAGCAGCATGATTCCTCACACCTGAGTTCCATGATTATTGCCTACTGACTGTTTGATTCGTGCCTACTCAGCTCTTTGTTTATTTCCTCCACAGGCACATGATCAGGGTATGATAGCAAACATGATCAGCGCTTGATCAGTCACATGATCAGCACCATTAAGTCACGTGATCACTACATGATAGTCATGTGATCAGTCCATGCTCAGTCACGGTATCAGTGCATGATCAGCCACGTGATCAGTGCATGATCTGTGACATGATTAGTGTATGATCATCCACGTGATCAGTGACTGGACAGTCATGTGATCAGTGCATGATACAGACGTGATCAGTGCATGATCAGTCTCGTGATCAGTGCATGATAGCCAAGTGATCAGTGCATGATCAGTCACCTGATGGGTGTATGATCATTCACGTGACCTGTACATGGTAGCTCCATGATCATTGCATGATCAGCCACGTGAGTAGTGCATGATAGCCACGTGATCACTGCATGATCAGTCACGTGATCAGTGCATGGTCAGTCATGTGACCAGTACATGGTAGCTGCGTGATCATCGCATGATCAGCCACGTGAGCACTTGATGATAGCCACGTGATCAGTGCATGATCAGACACGAGGTCAGTGCATGATCAGTCACGTGATCAGTGCATGATGAGCCACGTGATCAGTGCATGACCAGGCACGTGATCAGTGTATGTCCAGCCACGTGATCAGTGCATGATCAGTCACATGATCAGTGCATGATAAGTCACGTGATAGGAGTGTGATCAGCCACGTGAACAGTGCATGCTCAGTCACGTGATCAGGGCCTGCTGAGCTGCGTGATTACTGTCTGCTCATCTGCTTGACAATTTCCAGCTGAGCTGCACGATTCCTGCCTGTCATCTCCTTGACAATTGCCACCTGTGCTGCATAATTCATGCTTGCTCATCTACTTGATTATTGCCAGCTGAGCAGCATGATTTCTCAGAGGTGAGTTCCATGATTATAGCCTGCTGACTGATTCCTGCCTACTCAGCTCTATGTTCATTGCCTCCAGAGGCACATGATCAGTGTGTGACACCAAACATGATCAGCACATGATGAGTCACATAATCAATGCATGATAAGCCAGGTGATCAGTGCATGATCAATTACATGATCAGTGCATGATCAGTCATGTGACCAGTACATGGTAGCTGCGTGATCATTGCATGATCAGCCACGTGATCAGTGCATGATAGCCGCGTGAGCAGTGGATGATCAGTCACGTGATCAGTGCATGATCAGCCACGTGATCTGTGCATGATCAGTCACGTGATCTGTGCATGATCAGCCACGTGATCAGTGCATGATCAGTCACGTGACCAGTACATGGTTGCTACGTGACCATTGCATGATCAGCCACGTGAGCAGTACATGATAGCCACGTGATCAGTGCATGATCAGTCACGTGATCAGTACATGATCAGTCACGTGAACAGTGCATGATCATTTACGTGATCAGTGCATGATCAGTCACGTGACCAGTATATGGTAGCTACGTGAACATGGCATGACCAGCCAGGTGAGAAGTGCATGATAGCCATCTGATGTGTGCATGATCAGTTACGTGAGCAGAATATGATCAGCCACGTGATCAGTGCATGATATCCAAGTGATCAGTGCATGATCAATCACGTTATCAGTGTATGATCAGCCACGTGATCAGTGCATGATATTCAAGTAATCAGTGCATGATCAATCACGTGATAAGTGTATGATATGTCACGTGACAGTGTGTGATCAGCCACGTGAACAGTGCATGTTCAGCCACGTATTCAGTGCATGATAGCCACGTGATCAGTGCATGATCAATCACGTGATCAGTGTATGATCAGCCACGTGAACAGTGCATGCTCAGTCACGTGATCAGGGCCTGCTGAGCTGCGTGATTACTGTCTGCTCATCTGCTTGACAATTGCCAGCTGAGCTGCACGATTCCTGCCTGTCATCTGCTTGACAATTGCCAGCTGTGCTGCGTAATTCCTGCCTGCTCAGCTGCTTGATTATTGCCAGCTGAGCAGCATGATTCCTCACAGCTGAGTTCCATGATTATTGCCTGCTGACTGTTTGATTCGTGCCTACTCAGCTCTTTGTTTATTGCCTCCAGAGGCACATGATCAGTGTATGATAGCAAACATGATCAGCGCATGATCAGTCACATGATCAGCGCCATTAAGTCACGTGATCACTACATGATAGTCATGTGATCAGTTCATGCTCAGTCACGGTATCAGTGCATGATCAGCCACGTGATCAATGCATGATCTGTCACATGATTAGTGTATTATCATCCACGTGAACAGTGCATGGGCAGTCATGTGATCAGTGCATGATATAGACGTGATCAGTGCATGATCAGTCACGTGATCAGTGCATGATAGCCACCTGATCAGTGAATGATCAGTCACCTGATGGGTGTATGATCGGTCACGTGACCTGTACATGGTAGCTACATGATCATTGCATGATCAGCCACGTGATCAGTGCATGATCAGTCATGTGACCAGTACATGATAGCTGCGTGATCATCGCATGATCAGCCACGTGAGCAGTGCATGCGTGCTACGTGATCAGTGCATGATATGTCACGTGACAGGTGTGTGATCAGCCACGTGAACAGTGCATGTTCAGCCATGTGATCAGTGCATGATAGCCACGTGATCAGTGCATGATCAGTTACGTGAGCAGTGTGTGATCAGCCACGTGATCAGTGCATGGTCAGACACGTGAACAGTGTATGATCAGCCACGTGATCAGTGCATGATATCCAAGTGATCAGTGCATGATCAATCACGTGATCAGTGAATGATCAGCCACGTGAACAGTGCATGCTCAGTCACGTGATCAGGGCCTGCTGAGCTGCGTGATTACTGTCTGCTCATCTGCTTGACAATTGCCAGCTGAGCTGCACGATTCCTGCCTGTCATCTGCTTGACAATTGCCAGCTGTGCTGCGTAATTCCTGCCTGCTCAGCTGCTTGATTATTGCCAGCTGAGCAGCATGATTCCTCACAGCTGAGTTCCATGATTATTGCCTGCTGACTGTTTGATTCGTGCCTACTCAGCTCTTTGTTTATTGCCTCCAGAGGCACATGATCAGTGTATGATAGCAAACATGATCAGCGCATGATCAGTCACATGATCAAAGCCATTAAGTCACGTGATCACTACATGATAGTCATGTGATCAGTCCATGCTCAGTCACGTATCAGTGCATGATCAGCCACGTGATCAGTGCATGATCTGTCACATGATTAGTGTATGATCATCCACGTGATCAGTGCATGGGAGTCATGTGATCAGTGCATGATATAGACGTGATCAGTGCATGATCAGTCTCGTGATCAGTGCATGATAGCCACGTGATCAGTGCATGATCAGTCACCTGATGGGTGTATGATCATTCACGTGACCTGTACATGGTAGCTACATGATCATTGCATGATCAGCCACGTGAGTAGTGCATGATAGCCACGTGATCACTGCATGATCAGTCACGTGATCAGTGCATGATCAGTCATGTGACCAGTACATGGTAGCTGCGTGATCATCGCATGATCAACCACGTGAGCAGTGCATGATAGCCACGTGTTCAGTGCATGATCAGACACGTGATCAGTGCATGATAAGTCACGTGATCAGTGCATGATCAGCCACGTGATCAGTGCATGACCAGCCACGTGATCAGTGTATGATCAGCCAAGTGATCAGTGCATGATCAGTCACGTGATCAGTGCATGATCAGTCACTTAAACAGTGCATGATCATTTACGTGATCTGTGCATGATCAGTCACGTGACCAGTATATGGTAGCTACGTGATCATTCCTTGACGAGCCACGTGAGCAGTGCATGATAGCCACGTGATGTGTGCATGATCAGTTACGTGAGTAGAGTATGATCAGCCACGTGATCAGTGCATGAGTGCCACGTGATCAGTGCATGATATGTCACGTGACTGGTGTGTGATCAGCCACGTGAACAGTGCATGTTCAGCCACGTGATCAGTGCATGATAGCCACGTGATCAGTGCATGATCAGTTACCTGAGCAGTGTATGATCAGCCACGTGATCAGTGCATGGTCAGACACGTGAACAGTGTATGATCAGCCACGTGATCAGTGCATGATATCCAAGTGATCAGTGCATGATCAATCACGTGATCAGTGTATGATCAGCCACGTGAATAGTGCATGATCAGTCACGTGATGAGGGCCTGCTGAGCTGCGTGATTACTGTCTGCTCATCTGCTTGAAAATTGCCAACTGAGCTGCATGATTCCTGCCTGTCATCTGCTGGACAATTGCCAGCTGTGCTGGGTAATTCCTGCCTGCTCAGCTGCTTGATTATTGCCAGCTGAGCAGCATGATTCCTCACACCTGTGTTCCATGATTATTGCCTGCTGACTGTTTGATTCGTGCCTATTCAGCTATTTTTTTATTGCCTCCAGAGGCACATGATCAGTGTATGATAGCAAACATGATATACGCATGATCAGTCACATGATCAGAGCCATTAAGTCACGTGATCACTACATGATAGTCATGTGATCAGTCCATGCTCAGTCACGTTATCAGTGCATGATCAGCCAAGTGATCAGTGCATGATCAGCCAGGTGATCATTTCATGATAGCTATGTGATCAGTTCAAGATTTATCACGTGATCTGTGCATGACCGGGCAGGTGATCAGTGTATGATCAGCGACGTGATCAGTGCATGATCCGTCACCTAATGGGTGTATGATCAGTCACCTGACCTGAACATGGTAGCTACATGATCATTGCATGATCAGCCACGTGAGTAGTGCATGATGGCCACGTGATCAGTGCATGATCAGTCACGTGTTCAGTGCATGATCAGTCATGTAATCTGTGCATGACCAGGCACGTGATCAGTGCATGATCAGCCACGTGATCAGTGCATAATAACCACGTGATCAGTGCATGATATCCACGTGATCAGTGCAGGATAGCCACGTGATCACTTCATGATTAGCCACGTGATCTGTACATGATCAGTCACGTGATACGTGTCTGATCAGCCACCGGATCAGTGCGTGATAGCCACGTGATCAGTGCAGGATCAATTACGTGATCAGTGCATGATCAGTCACGAGACCAGTACATGGTTGCTACGTGATTGTTGCATGATCAGCCACGTGAGCAGAGCATGATAGCCACGTGATCAGTGCATTATCAATCACATGATCAGTACATGATCAGTCACGTGAACAGTGCATGATCATTTACGTGATCTGTGCATGATCTGTCACGTGACCAGTATATGGTAGCTTCGTGATCATTCCATGAAGAACCACGTGAGCAGTGCTTGATAGCCACGTGATGTGTGCATGATGAGTTACATGAGCAGAGTATGATCAGCCACGTGATCAGTGCATGCGTGCTACGTGATCAGTGCATGATATGTCACGTGACAGGTGTGTGATCAGCCACGTGAACAGTGCATGTTCAGCCACGTGATCAGTGCATGATACCCACGTGATCAGTGCATGATCAGTTACGTGAGCAGTGTATGATCAGCCACGTGATCAGTGCATGGTCAGACACGTGAACAGTGTATGATCAGCCACGTGATCAGTGCATGATATCCAAGTTATCAGTGCATGATCAATCACGTGATCAGTGTATGATCAGCCACGTGAACAGTGCATGCTCAGTCATGTGATCAGGGCCTGCTGAGCTGCGTGATTACTGTCTGCTCATCTGCTTGACAATTGCCAGCTGAGCTGCACGATTCCTGCCTGTCATCTGCTTGACAATTGCCAGCTGTGCTGTGTAATTCCTGCCTGCTCAGCTGCTTGATTATTGCCAGCTGAGCAGCATGATTCCTCACAGCTGAGTTCCATGATTATTGCCTGCTGACTGTTTGATTCGTGCCTACTCAGCTCTTTGTTTATTGCCTCCAGAGGCACATGATCAGTGTATGATAGCAAACATGATCAGCGCATGATCAGTCACATGATCAACGCCATTAAGTCACGTGATCACTACATGATAGTCATGTGATCAGTCCATGCTCAGTCACGGTATCAGTGCATGATCAGCCACGTGATCAGTGCATGATCTGTCACATGATGAGTGTATGATCATCCACGTGATCACTGCATGGGCGGTCATGTGATCAGTGCATGATATAGACGTGATCAGTGCATGATCAGTCTCGTGATCAGTGCATGATAGCCACGTGATCAGTGCATGATCAGTCACCTGATGGGTGTATGATCATTCACGTGACCTGTACATGGTAGCTACATGATCATTGCATGATCAGCCACGTGAGTAGTGCATGATAGCCACGTGATCACTGCATGATCAGTCACGTGATCAGTGCATGATCAGTCATGTGACCAGTACATGGTAGCTGCGTGATCATCTCATGATCAGCCACGTGAGCAGTGCATGATAGCCACGTGTTCAGTGCATGATCAGACACGAGATCAGTGCATGATAAGTCACGTGATCAGTGCATGATCAGTCACGTGATCAGTGCATGATAGCCACGTGATCAGTGCATGATCAGTCACCTGATGGGTGTATGATCAGTCACGTGACCTGTACATGGTAGCTACATGATCATTGCATGATCAGTCACGTGATCAGTGCATGATCAGTCATGTGACCAGTACATGGTAGCTGCGTGATCATCGCATGATCAGCCACGTGAGCAGTGCATGATAGCCACGTGATCAGTGCAGGATCAGACACGAGATCAGTGCATGATCAGTCACGTGATCAGTGCATGATGAGCCACGTGATCAGTGCATGACCAGGCACGTGATCAGTGTATGTCCAGCCAAGTGATCAGTGCATGATAGCCACGTGATCAGTGCATGATCAGTCACGTGATCAGTGCATGATCAGTCACGTGATCAGTGTGTGATCAGCCACGTCAACAGTGCATTCTCAGTCACGTGATCAGGGCCTGCTGAGCTGCGTGATTACTGTCTGCTCATCTGCTTGACAATTTCCAGCTGAGCTGCACGATTCCTGCCTGTCATCTCCTTGACAATTGCCACCTGTGCTGCGTAATTCCTGCCTGCTCATCTACTTGATTATTGCCAGCTGAGCAGCATGATTTCTCAGAGGTGAGTTCCATGATTATAGCCTGATGACTGATTCCTGCCTACTCAGCTCTATGTTCATTGCCTCCAGAGGCACCTGATCAGTGTGTGACACCAAACATGATCAGCACATGATCATTCACATAATCAATGCATGATAAGCCCGGTGATCAGTGCATGATCAATTATGTGATCACTGCATGATCAGTCATGTGACCAGTACATGGTAGCTGCGTGATCATTGCATGATCAGCCACGTGAGCAGTGCATGATAGCCACGTGATCAGTGCATGATAGCCACGTGATCAGAGCATGATAAGTCACGTGATCAGTGCATGATCATCCACGTGATCAGTGCATGGGCAGTCATGTAATCAGTGCATGCTATAGACGTGATCAGTGCATGATCAGTCTCGTGATCAGTGCATGATAGCTACGTGATCAGTGCATGATCAGTCACCTGATGGGTGTATGATCATTCACGTGACCTGTACATGGTAGCTACATGATCATTGCATGATCAGCCACGTGATCAGTGCATGATAGCCACGTGATCACTGCATGATCAGTCACGTGATCAGTGCATGATCAGTCACGTGATCAGTACATGGTAGCTGCGTGATCATCTCATGATCAGCCACGTGAGCAGTGCATGATAGCCACGTGTTCAGTGCATGATCAGACACGTGATCAGTGCATGATAAGTCACGTGATCAGTGCATGATCAGCCACGTGATCAGTGCATGACCAGGCACGTGATCAGTGTATGTCCAGCCAAGTGATCAGTGCATGATCAGTCACGTGATCAGTGCATGATCAGTCACTTGAACAGTGCATGATCATTGACGTGATCTGTGCATGATCAGTCACGTGACCAGTATAAGGTAGCTACGTGATCATTCCATGACGAGCCACGTGAGCAGTGCATGATAGCCACGTGATGTGTGCATGATCAGTTACGTGAGTAGAGTATGATCAGCCACGGGATCAGTGCATGAGTGCCACGTGATCAGTGCATGATATGTCACGTGACTGGTGTGTGATCAGCCACGTGAACAGTGCATGATCAGCCACGTGATCAGTGCATGATAGCCACGTGATCAGTGCATGATCAGTTACCTGAGCAGTGTATGATCAGCCACGTGATCAGTGCATGGTCAGAAACGTGAACAGTGTATGATCAGCCACGTGATCAGTGCATGATATCCAAGTGATCAGTGCATGTTCATCACGTGATCAGTGTATGATCAGCCACGTGAATAGTGCATGATCAGTCACGTGATGAGGGCCTGCTGAGCTGCGTGATTACTGTCTGCTCATCTGCTTGAAAATTGCCAGCTGAGCTGCACGATTCCTGCCTGTCATCTGCTGGACAATTGCCAGCTGTGCTGCGTAATTCCTGCCTGCTCAGCTGCTTGATTATTGCCAGCTGAGCAGCATGATTCCTCACACCTGTGTTCCATGATTATTGCCTGCTGACTGTTTGATTCGTGCCTATTCAGCTCTTTTTTTATTGCCTCCAGAGGCACATGATCAGTGTATGATAGCAAACATGATATGCGCATGATCAGTCACATGATCAGAGCCATTAAGTCACGTGATCACTACATGATAGTCATGTGATCAGTCCATGCTCCGTCACGGTATCAGTGCATGATCAGCCAAGTGATCAGTGCATGATCAGCCACGTGATCATTTCATGATAGCTATGTGATCAGTTCAAGATTTATCACGTGATCTGTGCATGACCGGGCAGGTGATCAGTGTATGATCAGCCACGTGATCAGTGCATGATCCGTCACCTAATGGGTGTATGATCAGTCACCTGACCGGAACATGGTAGCTACATGATCATTGCATGATCAGCCACGTGAGTAGTGCATGATGGCCACGTGATCAGTGCATGATCAGTCACGTGTTCAGTGCATGATCAGTCATGTAATCTGTGCATGACCAGGCACGTGATCAGTGTATGACCAGCCAAGTGATCAGTGCATAATAACCACGTGATCAGTGCATGATATCCACGTGATCAGTGCAGGATAGCCACGTGATCAGTGCATGATTAGCCACGTGATCAGTACATGATCAGTCACGTGATACGTGTGTGATCAGCCACCGGATCACTGCGTGAATAGCCACGTGATCAGTGCAGGATCAATTACGTGATCAGTGCATGATCAGTCACGTGACCAGTACATGGTTGCTACGTGATCGTTGCATGATCAGCCACGTGAGCAGAGCATGATAGCCACGTGATCAGTGCATTATCAATCACATGATCAGTACATGATCAGTCACGTGAACAGTGCATGATCATTTACGTGATCTGTGCATGATCTGTCACGTGACCAGTATAAGGTAGCTTCGTGATCATTCCATGAAGAACCACGTGAGCAGTGCTTGATAGCCACGTGATGTGTGCATGATGAGTTACATGAGCAGAGTATGATCAGCCACGTGATCAGTGCATGCGTGCTACGTGATCAGTGCATGATATGTCACGTGACAGGTGTGTGATCAGCCACGTGAACAGTGCATGTTCAGCCACGTGATCAGTGCATGATACCCACGTGATCAGTGCATGATCAGTTACGTGAGCAGTGTATGATCAGCCACGTGATCAGTGCATGGTCAGACACGTGAACAGTGTATGATCAGCCACGTGATCAGTGCATGATATCCAAGTAATCAGTGCATGATCAATCACGTGATCAGTGTATGATCAGCCACGTGAACAGTGCATGCTCAGTCACGTGATCAGGGCCTGCTGAGCTGCGTGATTACTGTCTGCTCATCTGCTTGACAATTGCCAGCTGAGCTGCACGATTCCTGCCTGTCATCTGCTTGACAATTGCCAGCTGTGCTGCGTAATTCCTGCCTGCTCAGCTGCTTGATTATTGCCAGCTGAGCAGCATGATTCCTCAAAGCTGAGTTCCATGATTATTGCCTGCTGACTGTTTGATTCGTGCCTACTCAGCTCTTTGTTTATTGCCTCCAGAGGCACATGATCAGTGTATGATAGCAAACATGATCAGCGCATGATCAGTCACATGATCAAAGCCATTAAGTCACGTGATCACTACATGATAGTCATGTGATCAGTCCATGCTCAGTCACGATATCAGTGCATGATCAGCCACATGATCAGTGCATGATCTGTCACATGATTAGTGTATGATCATCCACGTGATCACTGCATGGGCGGTCATGTGATCAGTGCATGATATAGACGTGATCAGTGCATGATCAGTCTCGTGATCAGTGCATGATAGCCACGTGATCAGTGCATGATCAGTCACCTGATGGGTGTATGATCATTCACGTGACCTGTACATGGTAGCTACATGATCATTGCATGATCAGCCACGTGAGTAGTGCATGATAGCCACGTGATCACTGCATGATCAGTCACGTGATCAGTGCATGATCAGTCATGTGACCAGTACATGGTAGCTGCGTGATCATCTCATGATCAGCCACGTGAGCAGTGCATGATAGCCACGTGTTCAGTGCATGATCAGTCACGTGATCAGTGCATGATCAGTCACGTGATCAGTGCATGATCAGTCTCGTGATCAGTGCATGATAGCCACCTGATCAGTGCATGATCAGTCACCTGATGGGTGTATGATCGTTCACGTGACCAGTACATGGTAGCTACATGATCATTGCATGATCAGTCACGTGATCAGTGCATGATCAGTCATGTGATCAGTACATGGTAGCTGCGTGATCATCGCATGATCAGCCACGTGAGCAGTGCATGATAGCCACGTGATCAGTGCAGGATCAGACACGAGATCAGTGCATGATCAGTCACGTGATCAGTGCATGATGAGCCACGTGATCAGTGCATGACCAGGCACGTGATCAGTGTATGTCCAGCCAAGTGATCAGTGCATGATAGCCACGTGATCAGTGCATGATCAGTCACGTGATCAGTGCATGATCAGTCACGTGATAGGTGTGTGATCAGCCACGTCAACAGTGCATTCTCAGTCACGTGATCAGGGCCTGCTGAGCTGCGTGATTACTGCCTGCTCATCTGCTTGACAATTTCCAGCTGAGCTGCACGATTCCTGCCTGTCATCTCCTTGACAATTGCCACCTGTGCTGCGTAATTCCTGCCTGCTCATCTACTTGATTATTGCCAGCTGAGCAGCATGATTTCTCAGAGGTGAGTTCCATGATTATAGCCTGATGACTGATTCCTGCCTACTCAGCTCTATGTTCATTGCCTCCAGAGGCACCTGATCAGTGTGTGACACCAAACATGATCAGCACATGATCAGTCACATAATCAATGCATGATAAGCCCGGTGATCAGTGCATGATCAATTATGTGATCACTGCATAATCAGTCATGTGACCAGTACATGGTAGCTGCGTGATCATTGCATGATCAGCCACGTGAGCAGTGCATGATAGCCACGTGATCAGTGCATGATAGCCACGTGATCAGAGCATGATAAGTCACGTGATACGTGTGTGATCATCGACGTGATCAGTGCATGGGCAGTCATGTAATCAGTGCATGCTATAGACGTGATCAGTGCATGATCAGTCTCGTGATCAGTGCATGATAGCCACGTGATCAGTGCATGATCAGTCACCTGATGGGTGCATGATCATTCACGTGACCTGTACATGGTAGCTACGTGATCATTGCATGATCAGCCACGTGATAGTGCATGATAGCCACGTGATCACTGCATGATCAGTCACGTGATCAGTGCATGATCAGTCATGTGACCAGTACATGGTAGCTGCGTGATCATCTCATGATCAGCCACGTGAGCAGTGCATGATAGCCACGTGTTCAGTGCATGATCAGACACGTGATCAGTGCATGATAAGTCACGTGATCAGTGCATGATCAGCCACGTGATCAGTGCATGACCAGGCACGTGATCAGTGCATGTCCAGCCAAGTGATCAGTGCATGATCAGTCACGTGATCAGTACATGATCAGTCACTTAAACAGTGCATGATCATTTACGTGATCTGTGCATGATCAGTCACGTGACCAGTATATGGTAGCTACGTGATCATTCCTTGACGAGCCACGTGAGCAGTGCATGATAGCCACGTGATGTGTGCATGATCAGTTACGTGAGTAGAGTATGATCAGCCACGTGATCAGTGCATGAGTGCCACGTGATCAGTGCATGATATGTCACGTGACTGGTGTGTGATCAGCCACGTGAACAGTGCATGTTCAGCCACGTGATCAGTGCATGATAGCCACGTGATCAGTGCATGATCAGTTACCTGAGCAGTGTATGATCAGCCACGTGATCAGTGCATGGTCAGACACGTGAACAGTGTATGATCAGCCACGTGATCAGTGCATGATATCCAAGTGATCAGTGCATGATCAATCACGTGATCAGTGTATGATCAGCCACGTGAATAGTGCATGATCAGTCACGTGATGAGGGCCTGCTGAGCTGCGTGATTACTGTCTGCTCATCTGCTTGAAAATTGCCAACTGAGCTGCATGATTCCTGCCTGTCATCTGCTTGACAATTGCCAGCTGTGCTGCGTAATTCCTGCCTGCTCAGCTGCTTGATTATTGCCAGCTGAGCAGCATGATTCCTCACACCTGTGTTCCATGATTATTGCCTGCTGACTGTTTGATTCGTGCCTATTCAGCTATTTGTTTATTGCCTCCAGAGGCACATGATCAGTGTATGATAGCAAACATGATATACGCATGATCAGTCACATGATCAGAGCCATTAAGTCACGTGATCACTACATGATAGTCATGTGATCAGTCCATGCTCCGTCATGGTATCAGTGCATGATCAGCCAAGTGATCAGTGCATGATCAGCCAGGTGATCATTTCATGATAGCTATGTGATCAGTTCATGATTTATCACGTGATCTGTGCATGACCGGGCAGGTGATCAGTGTATGATCAGCGACGTGATCAGTGCATGATCAGTCACCTAATGGGTGTATGATCAGTCACCTGACCTGAACATGGTAGCTACATGATCATTGCATGATCAGCCACGTGAGTAGTGCATGATAGCCACGTGATCAGTGCATGATCAGTCACGTGTTCAGTGCATGATCAGTCATGTAATCTGTGCATGACCAGGCACGTGATCAGTGTATGACCAGCCAAGTGATCAGTGCATAATAACCACGTGATCAGTGCATGATATCCACGTGATCAGTGCATGATCAGCCACGTGATCACTTCATGATTAGCCACGTGATCTGTACATGATCAGTCACGTGATACGTGTGTGATCAGCCACCGGATCACTGCATGAATAGCCACGTGATCAGTGCAGGATCAATTACGTGATCAGTGCATGATCAGTCACGTGACCAGTACATGGTTGCTACGTGATCGTTGCATGATCAGCCAGGTGAGCAGAGCATGATAGCCACGTGATCAGTGCATGATCAATCACATGATCAGTACATGATCAGTCACGTGAACAGTGCATGATCATTTACGTGATCTGTGCATGATCTGTCACGTGACCAGTATAAGGTAGCTTCGTGATCATTCCATGAAGAACCACGTGAGCAGTGCTTGATAGCCACGTGATGTGTGTATGATGAGTTACATGAGCAGAGTATGATCAGCCACGTGATCAGTGCATGCGTGCTACGTGATCAGTGCATGATATGTCACGTGACAGGTGTGTGATCAGCCACGTGAACAGTGCATGTTCAGCCACGTGATCAGTGCATGATAGCCACGTGATCAGTGCATGATCAGTTACATGAGCAGTGTATGATCAGCCACGTGATCAGTGCATGGTCAGACACGTGAACAGTGTATGATCAGCCACGTGATCAGTGCATGATATCCAAGTAATCAGTGCATGATCAATCACGTGATCAGTGTATGATCAGCCACGTGAACAGTGCATGCTCAGTCACGTGATCAGGGCCTGCTGAGCTGCGTGATTACTGTCTGCTCATCTGCTTGACAATTGCCAGCTGAGCTGCACGATTCCTGCCTGTCATCTGCTTGACAATTGCCAGCTGTGCTGCGTAATTCCTGCCTGCTCAGCTGCTTGATTATTGCCAGCTGAGCAGCATGATTCCTCACAGCTGAGTTCCATGATTATTGCCTGCTGACTGTTTGATTCGTGCCTACTCAGCTCTTTGTTTATTGCCTCCAGAGGCACATGATCAGTGTATGATAGCAAACATGATCAGCGCATGATCAGTCACATGATCAGCGCCATTAAGTCACGTGATCACTACATGATAGTCATGTGATCAGTCCATGCTCAGTCACGGTATCAGTGCATGATCAGCCACGTGATCAGTGCATGATCTGTCACATGATTAGTGTATGATCATCCACGTGATCAGTGCATGGGCAGTCATGTGATCAGTGCATGATATAGACGTGATCAGTGCATGATCAGTCTCGTGATCAGTGCATGATAGCCACGTGATCAGTGCATGATCAGTCACCTGATGGGTGTATGATCATTCACGTGACCTGTACATGGTAGCTACATGATCATTGCATGATCAGCCACGTGAGTAGTGCATGATAGCCACGTGATCACTGCATGATCAGTCACGTGATCAGTGCATGATCAGTCATGTGACCAGTACATGGTAGCTGCGTGATCATCGCATGATCAGCCACGTGAGCAGTGCATGATAGCCACGTGATCAGTGCATGATCAGACACGTGATCAGTGCATGATCAGTCACGTGATCAGTGCATGATCAGTCACGTGATCAGTGCATGATAGCCACGTGATCAGTGCATGATCAGTCACGTGATCAGTGCATGATCAGTCACGTGATCAGTGCATGATAGCCACATGATCAGTGCATGATCAGTCACGTGATCAGTGCATGATCAGTCACGTGATCAGTGCATGGTAGCTGCGTGATCATGCATGATCAGCCACGTGATCAGTGCATGATAGCCACGTGATCAGTGCATGATCAGCCACGTGATCAGTGCATGATCAGTCACGTGATCAGTGCATGATCAGCCACGTGATCAGTGCATGATCAGGCACGTGATCAGTGCATGTCCAGCCACGTGATCAGTGCATGATAGCCACGTGATCAGTGCATGATCAGTCACGTGATCAGTGCATGATCAGTCACGTGATCAGTGTGTGATCAGCCACGTGAACAGTGCATTCTCAGTCACGTGATCAGGGCCTGCTGAGCTGCGTGATTACTGTCTGCTCATCTGCTTGACAATTGCCAGCTGAGCTGCACGATTCCTGCCTGTCATCTGCTTGACAATTGCCAGCTGTGCTGCGAATTCCTGCCTGCTCAGCTGCTTGATTATTGCCAGCTGAGCAGCATGATTTCTCACAGCTGAGTTCCATGATTATTGCCTGCTGACTGATTCGTGCCTACTCAGCTCTTTGTTCATTGCCTCCAGAGGCACATGATCAGTGTATGATACCAAACATGATCAGCACATGATCAGTCACATGATCAGTGCATGATAAGCCCGTGATCAGTGCATGATCAGTCATGTGATCAGTGCATGATCAGTCATGTGATCAGTGCATGGTAGCTGCGTGATCAGTGCATGATCAGCCACGTGACAGTGCATGATAGCCACGTGATCAGTGCATGATAGCCACGTGATCAGTGCATGATCAGTCACGTGATCAGTGCATGATCAGCCACGTGATCAGTGCATGATCAGTCATGTGATCAGTGCATGATAGACGTGATCAGTGCATGATCAGTCACGTGATCAGTGCATGATAGCCACGTGATCAGTGCATGATCAGTCACGTGATCAGTGCATGATCAGTCACGTGACCAGTACATGGTAGCTACGTGATCATTGCATGATCAGCCACGTGATAGTGCATGATAGCCACGTGATCAGTGCATGATCAGTCACGTGATCAGTGCATGATCAGTCACGTGATCAGTACATGGTAGCTGCGTGATCATCTCATGATCAGCCACGTGATCAGTGCATGATAGCCACGTGATCAGTGCATGATCAGCCACGTGATCAGTGCATGATCAGTCACGTGATCAGTGCATGATCAGCCACGTGATCAGTGCATGATCAGCCACGTGATCAGTGCATGATCAGCCACGTGATCAGTGCATGATCAGTCACGTGATCAGTACATGATCAGTCACGTAAACAGTGCATGATCATTTACGTGATCTGTGCATGATCAGTCACGTGACCAGTATATGGTAGCTACGTGATCATTCCATGACGAGCCACGTGAGCAGTGCATGATAGCCACGTGATGTGTGCATGATCAGTTACGTGAGCAGAGTATGATCAGCCACGTGATCAGTGCATGATTGCTAGGTGATCAGTGCATGATATGTCACGTGACTGGTGTGTGATCAGCCACGTGAACAGTGCATGTTCAGCCACGTGATCAGTGCATGATAGCCACGTGATCAGTGCATGATCAGTTACGTGAGCAGTGTATGATCAGCCACGTGATCAGTGCATGGTCAGACACGTGAACAGTGTATGATCAGCCACGTGATCAGTGCATGATATCCAAGTGATCAGTGCATGATCAATCACGTGATCAGTGTATGATCAGCCACGTGAACAGTGCATGCTCAGTCACGTGATCAGGGCCTGCTGAGCTGCGTGATTACTGTCTGCTCATCTGCTTGACAATTGCCAGCTGAGCTGCACGATTCCTGCCTGTCATCTGCTTGACAATTGCCAGCTGTGCTGCGTAATTCCTGCCTGCTCAGCTGCTTGATTATTGCCAGCTGAGCAGCATGATTCCTCACAGCTGAGTTCCATGATTATTGCCTGCTGACTGTTTGATTCGTGCCTACTCAGCTCTTTGTTTATTGCCTCCAGAGGCACATGATCAGTGTATGATAGCAAACATGATAAGCGCATGATCAGTCACATGATCAGCGCCATTAAGTCACGTGATCACTACATGATAGTCATGTGATCAGTCCATGCTCAGTCACGGTATCAGTGCATGATCAGCCACGTGATCAGTGCATGATCAGCCACGTGATCAGTGCATGATAGCTATGTGATCAGTGCATGATTTATCACGTGATCAGTGCATGATCAGTCAGGTGATCAGTGCATGATCAGCCACGTGATCAGTGCATGATCAGTCACCTGATGGGTGTATGATCAGTCACGTGACCAGTACATGGTAGCTACATGATCATTGCATGATCAGCCACGTGAGTAGTGCATGATAGCCACGTGATCAGTGCATGATCAGTCACGTGATCAGTGCATGATCAGTCATGTGATCAGTGCATGATCAGGCACGTGATCAGTGCATGATCAGCCACGTGATCAGTGCATGATAGCCACGTGATCAGTGCATGATATCCACGTGATCAGTGCATGATAGCCACGTGATCAGTGCATGATTAGCCACGTGATCAGTGCATGATCAGTCACGTGATACGTGTGTGATCAGCCACGGATCAGTGCATGATAGCCACGTGATCAGTGCAGGATCAATTACGTGATCAGTGCATGATCAGTCACGTGACCAGTACATGGTTGCTACGTGATCGTTGCATGATCAGCCACGTGAGCAGAGCATGATAGCCACGTGATCAGTGCATGATCAGTCACGTGATCAGTACATGATCAGTCACGTGAACAGTGCATGATCATTTACGTGATCTGTGCATGATCTGTCACGTGACCAGTATATGGTAGCTTCGTGATCATTCCATGACGAACCACGTGAGCAGTGCTTGATAGCCACGTGATGTGTGCATGATGAGTTACATGAGCAGAGTATGATCAGCCACGTGATCAGTGCATGAGTGCCACGTGATCAGTGCATGATATGTCACGTGACAGGTGTGTGATCAGCCACGTGAACAGTGCATGTTCAGCCACGTGATCAGTGCATGATAGCCACGTGATCAGTGCATGATCAGTTACGTGAGCAGTGTATGATCAGCCACGTGATCAGTGCATGGTCAGACACGTGAACAGTGTATGATCAGCCACGTGATCAGTGCATGATATCCAAGTAATCAGTGCATGATCAATCACGTGATCAGTGTATGATCAGCCACGTGAACAGTGCATGCTCAGTCACGTGATCAGGGCCTGCTGAGCTGCGTGATTACTGTCTGCTCATCTGCTTGACAATTGCCAGCTGAGCTGCACGATTCCTGCCTGTCATCTGCTTGACAATTGCCAGCTGTGCTGCGTAATTCCTGCCTGCTCAGCTGCTTGATTATTGCCAGCTGAGCAGCATGATTCCTCACAGCTGAGTTCCATGATTATTGCCTGCTGACTGTTTGATTCGTGCCTACTCAGCTCTTTGTTTATTGCCTCCAGAGGCACATGATCAGTGTATGATAGCAAACATGATCAGCGCATGATCAGTCACATGATCAGCGCCATTAAGTCACGTGATCACTACATGATAGTCATGTGATCAGTCCATGCTCAGTCACGGTATCAGTGCATGATCAGCCACGTGATCAGTGCATGATCTGTCACATGATTAGTGTATGATCATCCACGTGATCAGTGCATGGGCAGTCATGTGATCAGTGCATGATATAGACGTGATCAGTGCATGATCAGTCTCGTGATCAGTGCATGATAGCCACGTGATCAGTGCATGATCAGTCACCTGATGGGTGTATGATCATTCACGTGACCTGTACATGGTAGCTACATGATCATTGCATGATCAGCCACGTGAGTAGTGCATGATAGCCACGTGATCACTGCATGATCAGTCACGTGATCAGTGCATGATCAGTCATGTGACCAGTACATGGTAGCTGCGTGATCATCGCATGATCAGCCACGTGAGCAGTGCATGATAGCCACGTGATCAGTGCATGATCAGACACGTGATCAGTGCATGATCAGTCACGTGATCAGTGCATGATCAGTCACGTGATCAGTGCATGATAGCCACGTGATCAGTGCATGATCAGTCACGTGATCAGTGCATGATCAGTCACGTGATCAGTGCATGATAGCCACGTGATCAGTGCATGATCAGTCACGTGATCAGTGCATGATCAGTCACGTGATCAGTGCATGGTAGCTGCGTGATCATGCATGATCAGCCACGTGATCAGTGCATGATAGCCACGTGATCAGTGCATGATCAGCCACGTGATCAGTGCATGATCAGTCACGTGATCAGTGCATGATCAGCCACGTGATCAGTGCATGATCAGCCACGTGATCAGTGCATGATCAGCCACGTGATCAGTGCATGATAGCCACGTGATCAGTGCATGATCAGTCACGTGATCAGTGCATGATCAGTCACGTGATCAGTGTGTGATCAGCCACGTGAACAGTGCATTCTCAGTCACGTGATCAGGGCCTGCTGAGCTGCGTGATTACTGTCTGCTCATCTGCTTGACAATTGCCAGCTGAGCTGCACGATTCCTGCCTGTCATCTGCTTGACAATTGCCAGCTGTGCTGCGTAATTCCTGCCTGCTCATCTGCTTGATTATTGCCAGCTGAGCAGCATGATTTCTCACAGCTGAGTTCCATGATTATTGCCTGATGACTGATTCGTGCCTACTCAGCTCTTTGTTCATTGCCTCCAGAGGCACATGATCAGTGTATGACACCAAACATGATCAGTGCATGATCAGTCACATGATCAGTGCATGATAAGCCACGTGATCAGTGCATGATCAATTATGTGATCAGTGCATGATCAGTCATGTGATCAGTGCATGGTAGCTGCGTGATCAGTGCATGATCAGCCACGTGATCAGTGCATGATAGCCACGTGATCAGTGCATGATAGCCACGTGATCAGTGCATGATCAGTCACGTGATACGTGCATGATCAGCCACGTGATCAGTGCATGATCAGTCATGTGATCAGTGCATGATATAGACGTGATCAGTGCATGATCAGTCACGTGATCAGTGCATGATAGCCACGTGATCAGTGCATGATCAGTCACCTGATCAGTGTATGATCATTCACGTGACCAGTACATGGTAGCTACGTGATCATTGCATGATCAGCCACGTGATAGTGCATGATAGCCACGTGATCAGTGCATGATCAGTCACGTGATCAGTGCATGATCAGTCACGTGACCAGTACATGGTAGCTGCGTGATCATGCATGATCAGCCACGTGATCAGTGCATGATAGCCACGTGATCAGTGCATGATCAGCCACGTGATCAGTGCATGATAAGTCACGTGATCAGTGCATGTTCAGCCACGTGATCAGTGCATGACCAGGCACGTGATCAGTGTATGTCCAGCCAAGTGATCAGTGCATGATCAGTCACTTGATCAGTACATGATCAGTCACTTAAACAGTGCATGATCATTTACGTGATCTGTGCATGATCAGTCACGTGACCAGTATATGGTAGCTACGTGATCATTCCTTGACGAGCCACGTGAGCAGTGCATGATAGCCACGTGATGTGTGCATGATCAGTTACGTGAGTAGAGTATGATCAGCCACGTGAACAGTGCATGTTCAGCCACGTGATCAGTGCATGATAGCCACGTGATCAGTGCATGATCAGTTACCTGAGCAGTGTATGATCAGCCACGTGATCAGTGCATGGTCAGACACGTGAACAGTGTATGATCAGCCACGTGATCAGTGCATGATATCCAAGTGATCAGTGCATGATCAATCACGTGATCAGTGTATGATCAGCCACGTGAATAGTGCATGATCAGTCACGTGATGAGGGCCTGCTGAGCTGCGTGATTACTGTCTGCTCATCTGCTTGAAAATTGCCAACTGAGCTGCATGATTCCTGCCTGTCATCTGCTTGACAATTGCCAGCTGTGCTGCGTAATTCCTGCCTGCTCAGCTGCTTGATTATTGCCAGCTGAGCAGCATGATTCCTCACACCTGTGTTCCATGATTATTGCCTGCTGACTGTTTGATTCGTGCCTATTCAGCTATTTTTTTATTGCCTCCAGAGGCACATGATCAGTGTATGATAGCAAACATGATATACGCATGATCAGTCACATGATCAGAGCCATTAAGTCACGTGATCACTACATGATAGTCATGTGATCAGTCCATGCTCCGTCACGGTATCAGTGCATGATCAGCCAAGTGATCAGTGCATGATCAGCCAGGTGATCATTTCATGATAGCTATGTGATCAGTTCAAGATTTATCACGTGATCTGTGCATGACCGGGCAGGTGATCAGTGTATGATCAGCGACGTGATCAGTGCATGATCCGTCACCTAATGGGTGTATGATCAGTCACCTGACCAGAACATGGTAGCTACATGATCATTGCATGATCAGCCACGTGAGTAGTGCATGATGGCCACGTGATCAGTGCATGATCAGTCACGTGTTCAGTGCATGATCAGTCATGTAATCTGTGCATGACCAGGCACGTGATCAGTGTATGACCAGCCAAGTGATCAGTGCATAATAACCACGTGATCAGTGCATGATATCCACGTGATCAGTGCAGGATAGCCACGTGATCACTTCATGATTAGCCACGTGATCTGTACATGATCAGTCACGTGATACGTGTCTGATCAGCCACCGGATCACTGCGTGAATAGCCACGTGATCAGTGCAGGATCAATTACGTGATCAGTGCATGATCAGTCACGAGACCAGTACATGGTTGCTACGTGATCGTTGCATGATCAGCCACGTGAGCAGAGCATGATAGCCACGTGATCAGTGCATTATCAATCACATGATCAGTACATGATCAGTCACGTGAAGATTGCATGATCATTTACGTGATCTGTGCATGATCTGTCACGTGACCAGTATATGGTAGCTTCGTGATCATTCCATGAAGAACCACGTGAGCAGTGCTTGATAGCCACGTGATGTGTGCATGATGAGTTACATGAGCAGAGTATGATCAGCCACGTGATCAGTGCATGCGTGCTACGTGATCAGTGCATGATATGTCACGTGACAGGTGTGTGATCAGCCACGTGAACAGTGCATGTTCAGCTACGTGATCAGTGCATGATACCCACGTGATCAGTGCATGATCAGTTACGTGAGCAGTGTATGATCAGCCACGTGATCAGTGCATGGTCAGACACGTGAACAGTGTATGATCAGCCACGTGATCAGTGCATGATATCCAAGTAATCAGTGCATGATCAATCACGTGATCAGTGTATGATCAGCCACGTGAACAGTGCATGCTCAGTCACGTGATCAGGGCCTGCTGAGCTGCGTGATTACTGTCTGCTCATCTGCTTGACAATTGCCAGCTGAGCTGCACGATTCCTGCCTGTCATCTGCTTGACAATTGCCAGCTGAGCAGCATGATTCCTCACAGCTGAGTTCCATGATTATTGCCTGCTGACTGTTTGATTCGTGCCTACTCAGCTCTTTGTTTATTGCCTCCAGAGGCACATGATCAGTGTATGATAGCAAACATGATCAGCGCATGATCAGTCACATGATCAAAGCCATTAAGTCACGTGATCACTACATGATAGTCATGTGATCAGTCCATGCTCAGTCACGATATCAGTGCATGATCAGCCACGTGATCAGTGCATGATCTGTCACATGATTAGTGTATGATCATCCACGTGATCACTGCATGGGCGGTCATGTGATCAGTGCATGATATAGACGTGATCAGTGCATGATCAGTCTCGTGATCAGTGCATGATAGCCACGTGATCAGTGCATGATCAGTCACCTGATGGGTGTATGATCATTCACGTGACCTGTACATGGTAGCTACATGATCATTGCATGATCAGCCACGTGAGTAGTGCATGATAGCCACGTGATCACTGCATGATCAGTCACGTGATCAGTGCATGATCAGTCATGTGACCAGTACATGGTAGCTGCGTGATCATCTCATGATCAGCCACGTGAGCAGTGCATGATAGCCACGTGTTCAGTGCATGATCAGACACGAGATCAGTGCATGATAAGTCACGTGATCAGTGCATGATCAGTCTCGTGATCAGTGCATGATAGCCACCTGATCAGTGCATGATCAGTCACCTGATGGGTGTATGATCGTTCACGTGACCTGTACATGGTAGCTACATGATCATTGCATGATCAGTCACGTGATCAGTGCATGATCAGTAATGTGACCAGTACATGGTAGCTGCGTGATCATGCATGATCAGCCACGTGAGCAGTGCATGATAGCCACGTGATCAGTGCAGGATCAGACACGAGATCAGTGCATGATCAGTCACGTGATCAGTGCATGATGAGCCACGTGATCAGTGCATGACCAGGCACGTGATCAGTGTATGTCCAGCCAAGTGATCAGTGCATGATAGCCACGTGATCAGTGCATGATCAGTCACGTGATCAGTGCATGATCAGTCACGTGATAGGTGTGTGATCAGCCACGTCAACAGTGCATTCTCAGTCACGTGATCAGGGCCTGCTGAGCTGCGTGATTACTGCCTGCTCATCTGCTTGACAATTTCCAGCTGAGCTGCACGATTCCTGCCTGTCATCTCCTTGACAATTGCCACCTGTGCTGCGTAATTCCTGCCTGCTCATCTACTTGATTATTGCCAGCTGAGCAGCATGATTTCTCAGAGGTGAGTTCCATGATTATAGC
This sequence comes from Bos javanicus, assembly GCF_032452875.1. Taxonomy (NCBI): domain Eukaryota; kingdom Metazoa; phylum Chordata; class Mammalia; order Artiodactyla; family Bovidae; genus Bos; species Bos javanicus. Next base: position 689,849 of record NW_026893644.1, on the reverse strand, counting down.
CTGATGACTGATTCCTGCCTACTCAGCTCTATGTTCATTGCCTCCAGAGGCACCTGATCAGTGTGTGACACCAAACATGATCAGCACATGATCAGTCACATAATCAATGCATGATAAGCCCGGTGATCAGTGCATGATCAATTATGTGATCACTGCATGATCAGTAATGTGACCAGTACATGGTAGCTGCGTGATCATTGCATGATCAGCCACGTGATCAGTGCATGATAGCCACGTGATCAGTGCATGATAGCCACGTGATCAGAGCATGATCAGTCACGTGATACGTGTGTGATCATCCACGTGATCAGTGCATGGGCAGTCATGTAATCAGTGCATGCTATAGACGTGATCAGTGCATGATCAGTCTCGTGATCAGTGCATGATAGCCACGTGATCAGTGCATGATCAGTCACCTGATGGGTGTATGATCATTCACGTGACCTGTACATGGTAGCTACATGATCATTGCATGATCAGCCACGTGAGTAGTGCATGATAGCCACGTGATCACTGCATGATCAGTCACGTGATCAGTGCATGATCAGTCATGTGACCAGTACATGGTAGCTGCGTGATCATCTCATGATCAGCCACGTGAGCAGTGCATGATAGCCACGTGTTCAGTGCATGATCAGACACGAGATCAGTGCATGATAAGTCACGTGATCAGTGCATGTTCAGCCACGTGATCAGTGCATGACCAGGCACGTGATCAGTGTATGTCCAGCCAAGTGATCAGTGCATGATCAGTCACTTGATCAGTACATGATCAGTCACTTAAACAGTGCATGATCATTTACGTGATCTGTGCATGATCAGTCACGTGACCAGTATATGGTAGCTACGTGATCATTCCTTGACGAGCCACGTGAGCAGTGCATGATAGCCACGTGATGTGTGCATGATCAGTTACGTGAGTAGAGTATGATCAGCCACGTGAACAGTGCATGTTCAGCCACGTGATCAGTGCATGATAGCCACGTGATCAGTGCATGATCAGTTACCTGAGCAGTGTATGATCAGCCACGTGATCAGTGCATGGTCAGACACGTGAACAGTGTATGATCAGCCACGTGATCAGTGCATGATATCCAAGTGATCAGTGCATGATCAATCACGTGATCAGTGTATGATCAGCCACGTGAATAGTGCATGATCAGTCACGTGATGAGGGCCTGCTGAGCTGCGTGATTACTGTCTGCTCATCTGCTTGAAAATTGCCAACTGAGCTGCATGATTCCTGCCTGTCATCTGCTGGACAATTGCCAGCTGTGCTGCGTAATTCCTGCCTGCTCAGCTGCTTGATTATTGCCAGCTGAGCAGCATGATTCCTCACACCTGTGTTCCATGATTATTGCCTGCTGACTGTTTGATTCGTGCCTATTCAGCTATTTTTTTATTGCCTCCAGAGGCACATGATCAGTGTATGATAGCAAACATGATATACGCATGATCAGTCACATGATCAGAGCCATTAAGTCACGTGATCACTACATGATAGTCATGTGATCAGTCCATGCTCCGTCACGTTATCAGTGCATGATCAGCCAAGTGATCAGTGCATGATCAGCCAGGTGATCATTTCATGATAGCTATGTGATCAGTTCAAGATTTATCACGTGATCTGTGCATGACCGGGCAGGTGATCAGTGTATGATCAGCGACGTGATCAGTGCATGATCCGTCACCTAATGGGTGTATGATCAGTCACCTGACCGGTACATGGTAGCTACATGATCATTGCATGATCAGCCACGTGAGTAGTGCATGATGGCCACGTGATCAGTGCATGATCAGTCACGTGTTCAGTGCATGATCAGTCATGTAATCTGTGCATGACCAGGCACGTGATCAGTGTATGACCAGCCAAGTGATCAGTGCATAATAACCACGTGATCAGTGCATGATATCCACGTGATCAGTGCAGGATAGCCACGTGATCACTTCATGATTAGCCACGTGATCTGTACATGATCAGTCACGTGATACGTGTCTGATCAGCCACCGGATCACTGCGTGAATAGCCACGTGATCTGTGCAGGATCAATTACGTGATCAGTGCATGATCAGTCACGAGACCAGTACATGGTTGCTACGTGATCGTTGCATGATCAGCCACGTGAGCAGAGCATGACAGCCACGTGATCAGTGCATTATCAATCACATGATCAGTACATGAGCAGTCACGTGAACAGTGCATGATCATTTACGTGATCTGTGCATGATCTGTCACGTGACCAGTATATGGTAGCTTCGTGATCATTCCATGAAGAACCACGTGAGCAGTGCTTGATAGCCACGTGATGTGTGCATGAGTTACATGAGCAGAGTATGATCAGCCACGTGATCAGTGCATGCGTGCTACGTGATCAGTGCATGATATGTCACGTGACAGGTGTGTGATCAGCCACGTGAACAGTGCATGTTCAGCCACGTGATCAGTGCATGATACCCACGTGATCAGTGCATGATCAGTTACGTGAGCAGTGTATGATCAGCCACGTGATCAGTGCATGGTCAGACACGTGAACAGTGTATGATCAGCCACGTGATCAGTGCATGATATCCAAGTAATCAGTGCATGATCAATCACGTGATCAGTGTATGATCAGCCACGTGAACAGTGCATGCTCAGTCACGTGATCAGGGCCTGCTGAGCTGCGTGATTCCTGTCTGCTCATCTGCTTGACAATTGCCAGCTGAGCTGCACGATTCCTGCCTGTCATCTGCTTGACAATTGCCAGCTGTGCTGTGTAATTCCTGCCTGCTCAGCTGCTTGATTATTGCCAGCTGAGCAGCATGATTCCTCACAGCTGAGTTCCATGATTATTGCCTGCTGACTGTTTGATTCGTGCCTACTCAGCTCTTTGTTTATTGCCTCCAGAGGCACATGATCAGTGTATGATAGCAAACATGATCAGCGCATGATCAGTCACATGATCAAAGCCATTAAGTCACGTGATCACTACATGATAGTCATGTGATCAGTCCATGCTCAGTCACGATATCAGTGCATGATCAGCCACGTGATCAGTGCATGATCTGTCACATGATTAGTGTATGATCATCCACGTGATCACTGCATGGGCGGTCATGTGATCAGTGCATGATATAGACGTGATCAGTGCATGATCAGTCTCGTGATCAGTGCATGATAGCCACGTGATCAGTGCATGATCAGTCACCTGATGGGTGTATGATCATTCACGTGACCTGTACATGGTAGCTACATGATCATTGCATGATCAGCCACGTGAGTAGTGCATGATAGCCACGTGATCACTGCATGATCAGTCACGTGATCAGTGCATGATCAGTCATGTGACCAGTACATGGTAGCTGCGTGATCATCTCATGATCAGCCACGTGAGCAGTGCATGATAGCCACGTGTTCAGTGCATGATCAGACACGAGATCAGTGCATGATAAGTCACGTGATCAGTGCATGTTCAGCCACGTGATCAGTGCATGACCAGGCACGTGATCAGTGTATGTCCAGCCAAGTGATCAGTGCATGATAGCCACGTGATCAGTGCATGATCAGTCACGTGATCAGTGCATGATCAGTCACGTGATAGGTGAGTGATCAGCCAAGTCAACAGTGCATTCTCAGTCACGTGATCAGGGCTTGCTGAGCTGCGTGATTACTGCCTGCTCATCTGCTTGACAATTTCCAGCTGAGCTGCACGATTCCTGCCTGTCATCTCCTTGACAATTGCCACCTGTGCTGCGTAATTCCTGCCTGCTCATCTACTTGATTATTGCCAGCTGAGCAGCATGATTTCTCAGAGGTGAGTTCCATGATTATAGCCTGATGACTGATTCCTGCCTACTCAGCTCTATGTTCATTGCCTCCAGAGGCACCTGATCAGTGTGTGACACCAAACATGATCAGCACATGATCAGTCACATAATCAATGCATGATAAGCCCGGTGATCAGTGCATGATCAATTATGTGATCACTGCATGATCAGTCATGTGACCAGTACATGGTAGCTGCGTGATCATTGCATGATCAGCCACGTGAGCAGTGCATGATAGCCACGTAATCAGTGCATGATAGCCACGTGATCAGAGCATGATCAGTCACGTGATACGTGTGTGATCAGCCACGTGATCAGTGCATGGGCAGTCATGTAATCAGTGCATGCTATAGACGTGATCAGTGCATGATCAGTCTCGTGATCAGTGCATGATAGCCACGTGATCAGTGCATGATCAGTCACCTGATGGGTGTATGATCATTCACGTGACCTGTACATGGTAGCTACATGATCATTGCATGATCAGCCACGTGAGTAGTGCATGATAGCCACGTGATCACTGCATGATCAGTCACGTGATCAGTGCATGATCAGTCATGTGACCAGTACATGGTAGCTGCGTGATCATCTCATGATCAGCCACGTGAGCAGTGCATGATAGCCACGTGTTCAGTGCATGATCAGACACGAGATCAGTGCATGATAAGTCACGTGATCAGTGCATGTTCAGCCACGTGATCAGTGCATGACCAGGCACGTGATCAGTGTATGTCCAGCCAAGTGATCAGTGCATGATCAGTCACGTGATCAGTACATGATCAGTCACTTAAACAGTGCATGATCATTTACGTGATCTGTGCATGATCATTCACGTGACCAGTATATGGTAGCTACGTGATCATTCCTTGACGAGCCACGTGAGCAGTGCATGATAGCCACGTGATGTGTGCATGATCAGTTACGTGAGTAGAGTATGATCAGCCACGTGATCAGTGCATGAGTGCCACGTGATCAGTGCATGATATGTCACGTGACTGGTGTGTGATCAGCCACGTGAACAGTGCATGTTCAGCCACGTGATCAGTGCATGATAGCCACGTGATCAGTGCATGATCAGTTACCTGAGCAGTGTATGATCAGCCACGTGATCAGTGCATGGTCAGACACGTGAACAGTGTATGATCAGCCACGTGATCAGTGCATGATATCCAAGTGATCAGTGCATGATCAATCACGTGATCAGTGTATGATCAGCCACGTGAATAGTGCATGATCAGTCACGTGATGAGGGCCTGCTGAGCTGCGTGATTACTGTCTGCTCATCTGCTTGAAAATTGCCAACTGAGCTGCATGATTCCTGCCTGTCATCTGCTGGACAATTGCCAGCTGTGCTGCGTAATTCCTGCCTGCTCAGCTGCTTGATTATTGCCAGCTGAGCAGCATGATTCCTCACACCTGTGTTCCATGATTATTGCCTGCTGACTGTTTGATTCGTGCCTATTCAGCTATTTTTTTATTGCCTCCAGAGGCACATGATCAGTGTATGATAGCAAACATGATATACGCATGATCAGTCACATGATCAGAGCCATTAAGTCACGTGATCACTACATGATAGTCATGTGATCAGTCCATGCTCCGTCACGGTATCAGTGCATGATCAGCCACGTGATCAGTGCATGATCAGCCTGGTGATCATTTCATGATAGCTATGTGATCAGTTCAAGATTTATCACGTGATCTGTGCATGACTGGGCAGGTGATCAGTGTATGATCAGCGACGTGATCAGTGCATGATCCGTCACCTAATGGGTGTATGATCAGGCACCTGACCGGAACATGGTAGCTACATGATCATTGCATGATCAGCCACGTGAGTAGTGCATGATGGCCACGTGATCAGTGCATGATCAGTCACGTGTTCAGTGCATGATCAGTCATGTAATCTGTGCATGACCAGGCACGTGATCAGTGTATGACCAGCCAAGTGATCAGTGCATAATAACCACGTGATCAGTGCATGATATCCACGTGATCAGTGCAGGATAGCCACGTGATCACTTCATGATTAGCCACGTGATCTGTACATGATCAGTCACGTGATACGTGTCTGATCAGCCACCGGATCACTGCGTGAATTGCCACGTGATCAGTGCAGGATCAATTACGTGATCAGTGCATGATCAGTCACGAGACCAGTACATGGTTGCTACGTGATCGTTGCATGATCAGCCACGTGAGCAGAGCATGATAGCCACGTGATCAGTGCATTATCAATCACATGATCAGTACATGATCAGTCACGTGAACAGTGCATGATCATTTAGGTGATCTGTGCATGATCTGTCACGTGACCAGTATATGGTAGCTTCATGATCATTCCATGAAGAACCACGTGAGCAGTGCTTGATAGCCACGTGATGTGTGCATGATGAGTTACATGAGCAGAGTATGATCAGCCACGTGATCAGTGCATGCGTGCTACGTGATCAGTGCATGATATGTCACGTGACAGGTGTGTGATCAGCCACGTGAACAGTGCATGTTCAGCCACGTGATCAGTGCATGATACCCACGTGATCAGTGCATGATCAGTTACGTGAGCAGTGTATGATCAGCCACGTGATCAGTGCATGGTCAGACACGTGAACAGTGTATGATCAGCCACGTGATCAGTGCATGATATCCAAGTAATCAGTGCATGATCAATAACGTGATCAGTGTATGATCAGCCACGTGAACAGTGCATGCTCAGTCACGTGATCAGGGCCTGCTGAGCTGCGTGATAACTGTCTGCTCATCTGCTTGACAATTGCCAGCTGAGCTGCACGATTCCTGCCTGTCATCTGCTTGACAATTGCCAGCTGTGCTGTGTAATTCCTGCCTGCTCAGCTGCTTGATTATTGCCAGCTGAGCAGCATGATTCCTCACAGCTGAGTTCCATGATTATTGCCTGCTGACTGTTTGATTCGTGCCTACTCAGCTCTTTGTTTATTGCCCCCAGAGGCACATGATCAGTGTATGATAGCAAACATGATCAGCGCATGATCAGTCACATGATCAAAGCCATTAAGTCACGTGATCACTACATGATAGTCATGTGATCAGTCCATGCTCAGTCACGGTATCAGTGCATGATCAGCCACGTGATCAGTGCATGATCTGTCACATGATTAGTGTATGATCATCCACGTGATCACTGCATGGGCGGTCATGTGATCAGTGCATGATATAGACGTGATCAGTGCATGATCATTCTCGTGATCAGTGCATGATAGCCACGTGATCAGTGCATGATCAGTCACCTGATGGGTGTATGATCATTCACGTGACCTGTACATGGTAGCTGCATGATCATTGCATGATCAGCCACGTGAGTAGTGCATGAGAGCCACGTGATCACTGCATGATCAGTCACGTGATCAGTGCATGATCAGTCATGTGACCAGTACATGGTAGCTGCGTGATCATCGCATGATCAGCCACGTGAGCAGTGCATGATAGCCACGTGATCAGTGCAGGATCAGACACGAGATCAGTGCATGATCAGTCACGTGATCAGTGCATGATGAGCCACGTGATCAGTGCATGACCAGGCACGTGATCAGTGTATGTCCAGCCACGTGATCAGTGCATGAGAGCCACGTGAGCAGTGCATACAATTACGTGATCAGTGCATGTGCAATCACGTGATCAGTGCATGAGAGACACGTGATCAGTGCATGATCAGTCACGTGATAGGTGTGTGATCAGCCACGTCAACAGTGCATTCTCAGTCACGTGATCAGGGCCTGCTGAGCTGCGTGATTACTGCCTGCTCATCTGCTTGACAATTTCCAGCTGAGCTGCACGATTCCTGCCTGTCATCTCCTTGACAATTGCCACCTGTGCTGCGTAATTCCTGCCTGCTCATCTACTTGATTATTGCCAGCTGAGCAGCATGATTTCTCAGAGGTGAGTTCCATGATTATAGCCTGATGACTGATTCCTGCCTACTCAGCTCTATGTTCATTGCCTCCAGAGGCACCTGATCAGTGTGTGACACCAAACATGATCAGCACATGATCAGTCACATAATCAATGCATGATAAGCCCGGTGATCAGTGCATGATCAATTATGTGATCACTGCATGATCAGTCATGTGACCAGTACATGGTAGCTGCGTGATCATTGCATGATCAGCCACGTGAGCAGTGCATGATAGCCACGTGATCAGTGCATGATAGCCACGTGATCAGAGCATGATCAGTCACGTGATACGTGTGTGATCAGCCACGTTATCAGTGCAGGATAGCCACGTGATCACTTCATGATTATTTACGTGATCTGTACATGATCAGTCACGTGATACGTGTGATCAGCCACCGGATCAGTGCGTGATGAGCCATGTGATCATTGCAGGATCAATTACGTGATCAGTGCATGATCAGTCACATGACAGGTACATGGTTGCTACGTGATCATTGCGTGATCAGCCACGTGAGCAGTGCATGATCAGCCACATGATCAGTGCATGATCAATTACGTGATCATTGCATGATCAGCCACGTGAGTAGTGCATGATAGCCACGTGATCAGTGCATGATCAGTCACGTGTTCAGTGCATGATCAGTCATGTAATCTGTGCATGACCAGGCACGTGATCAGTGTATGACCAGCCAAGTAATCAGTGCATGATAGACACGTGATCAGTGCATGATCAGTCACGTGATCAGTGCATGATCAGTCACGTGACCAGTGGATGATCAGCCACGTGATCAGTGCATGATCAGCCACATGATCAGTGCATGATCAATTACGTGATCAGTGCATGATCAGTCACGTGACCAGTACATGGTAGCTAGGTGATCATTGCATGATCAGCCACATGAGCCGTGCATGATAGCCACGAGATCAGTGCATGATCAGTCACGTGATCAGTGCATGATCACTCACGTGAACAGTGCATGATAAGTCAACGGATCAGTGCATGATCAATTACGTGTTCAGTGCATGATCACTCACGTGACCAGTACATGGTACCTACGTGATCATTGCATGAACAGCCGGGTGAGCAGTGCATGATAACCACGTGATCAGTGCATGATCTGTCACATGATTAGTGTATGATCATCCGGGTGATCAGTGCATGGGCAGTCATGTAATCAGTGCATGATCATCACGTGATCAGTGTATGATCAGCCACGTGAACAGTGCATGCTCAGTCACGTGATCAGGGCCTGCTGAGCTGCGTGATTACTGTCTGCTCATCTGCTTGACAATTGCCAGATGAGCTGCACGATTCCTGCCTGTCATCTCCTTGACAATTGCCACCTGTGCTGCGTAATTCATGCTTGCTCATCTACTTGATTATTGCCAGCTGAGCAGCATGATTTATTCAGAGGTGAGTTCCATGATTATAGCCTGCTGACTGAATCCTGCCTACTCAGCTCTATGTTCATTTCCTCCAGAGGCACATGATCAGTGTGTGACACCAAACATGATCAGCACATGATGAGTCACATAATCAATGCATGATAAGCCAGGTGATCAGTGCATGATCAATTACATGATCAGTGCTTGATCAGTCATGTGACCAGTACATGGTAGCTGCGTGATCATTGCATGATCAGCCACGTGAGTAGTGCATGATAGCCGCGTGAGCAGTGCATGATCAGTCACGTGATCAGTGCATGATCAGCCACGTGATCTGTGCATGATCAGTCATGTGATCTGTGCATGATCAGCCACGTGATCAGTGCATGATCAGTCACGTGACCAGTACATGGTTGCTACGTGACCATTGCATGATCAGCCACGTGAGCAGTGCATGATAGCCACGTGATCAGTGCGTGATCAGTCACGTGATCAGTACATGAGCAGTCACGTGAACAGTGCATGATCATTTACGTGATCTGTGCATGATCAGTCACGTGACCAGTATATGGTAGCTACGTGAACATTGCATGACCAGCCAGGTGAGAAGTGCATGATAGCCATCTGATGTGTGCATGATCAGTTACGTGAGCAGAATATGATCAGCCACGTGATCAGTGCATGATCAGTTACCTGATCAGTGCATGATCAGTCACCTGACCGGTACATGGTAGCTACATGATCATTGCATGATCAGCCACGTGAGTAGTGCATGATAGCCACGTGATCAGTGCATGATCAGTCACGTGTTCAGTGCATGATCAGTCATGTAATCTGTGCATGATCAATTACGTGATCAGTGCATGATCAGTCACGTGATCAGTGCATGATCAGTCACGTGACCAGTGGATGATCAGCCACGTGATCAGTGCATGATCAGCCACATGATCAGTGCATGATCAATTACGTGATCAGTGCATGATCAGTCACGTGACCAGTATATGGTAGCTAGGTGATCATTGCATGATCAGCCACATGAGCCGTGCATGATAGCCACGAGATCAGTGCATGATCAGTCACGTGATCAGTGCATGATCACTCACGTGAACAGTGCATGATAAGTCAACTGATCAGTGCATGATCAATTACGTGATGAGTGCATGATCACTCACGTGACCAGTACATGGTAGCTACGTGATCATTGCATGAACAGCTGCGTGGGCAGTGCATGATAACCACGTGATCAGTGCATGATCTGTCACATGATCAGTGTATGATCATCCGGGTGATCAGTGCATGGGCAGTCATGTGATCAGTGCATGATGTAGACGTGATCAGTGCATGATAGCCACGTGATCAGTGCATGATCAGTCACGTGATACGTGTGTGATCAGCCATGTGATCAGTGCATGTTATCCACGTGTTCAGTTCAGGATAGCCACGTGATCACTTCATGATTATTTACGTGATCTGTACATTGTCAGTCACGTGATACGTGTGTGATCAGCCACCGGATCAGTGCGTGATGAGCCATGTGATCAGTCCAGGATCAATTACGTGATCAGCGCATGATCAGTCACATGATCAGAGCCATTAAGTCACGTGATCACTACATGATAGTCATGTGATCAGTCCATGCTCAGTCACGGTATCAGTGCATGATCAGCCAGGTGATCATTTCATTATAGCTATGTGATCAGTTCAAGATTTATCACTTGATATGTGCATGACCAGGCAGGTGATCAGTGTATGATCAGCGACGTGATCAGTGCATGATCCGTCACCTAATGGGTGTATGATCAGTCACCTGACCGGTATATGGTAGCTACGTGATCATTGCATGATCAGCCACGTGAGTAGTGCATGATAGCCACGTGATCAGTGCATGATCAGTCATGTGTTCAGTGCATGATCAGTCATGTAATCTGTGCATGACCAGGCACGTGATCAGTGTATGACCAGCCAAGTGATCAGTGCATGATAGCCACGTGATCAGTGCATGATCAGTCACGTGTTCAGTGCATGATCAGTCATGTAATCTGTGCATGACCAGGCACGTGATCAGTGCATGATCAGTCACGTGATCAGTGCATGATCAGTCACGTGATCAGTGGATGATCAGCCACGTGATCAGTGCATGATCAGCCACATGATCAGTGCATGATCAATTACGTGATCAGTGCATGATCAGTCACGTGACCAGTATATGGTAGCTAGGTGATCATTGCATGATCAGCCACATGAGCCGTGCATGATAGCCACGAGATCAGTGCATGATCAGTCACGTGATCAGTGCATGATCACTCACGTGAACAGTGCATGATAAGTCAACTGATCAGTGCATGATCAATTACGTGATGAGTGCATGATCACTCACGTGACCAGTACATGATAGCTACGTGATCATTGCATGAACAGCTGCGTGGGCAGTGCATGATAACCACGTGATCAGTGCATGATCTGTCACATGATCAGTGTATGATCATCCGGGTGATCAGTGCATGAGCAGTCATGTGATCAGTGCATGATGTAGACGTGATCAGTGCATGATAGCCACGTGATCAGTGCATGATCAGTCACGTGATACGTGTGGGATCAGCCATGTGATCAGTGCATGTTATCCACGTGATCAGTTCAGGATAGCCACATGATCACTTCATGATTATTTACGTGATCTGTACATTGTCAGTCACGTGATACGTGTGTGATCAGCCACCGGATCAGTGCGTGATGAGCCATTTGATCAGTGCAGGATCAATTACGTGATCAGTGCATGATCAGTCACATGACCAGTACATGGTTGCTACGCGATCATTGCGTGTTCAGCCACGTGATCAGTGCATGATAGCCACGTGATCAGTGCATGATAGCCACATGATCAGTGCATGAGAGCCACGTGATCAGTGCATGATCAGTCACGTGATACATGTGTGATCAGCCACGTGATCAGTGCATGATGAGCCACGTGATCACTGCAGGATCAGTTACGTGATCAGTGCATGATCATTCACGTGACCAGTACATGGTTGCTATGTGATATTGCGTGATCAGCCACGTGAGCAGAGCATGATAGCCACGTGATCAGTGCATGATCAGTCACGTGATCAGTAAATGATCAGTCACTTGAACAGTGCATGATCATTTACGTGATCTGTGCATGATCAGTCACGTGACCAGTATATGGTAGCTACGTGATCATTCCTTGACGAGCCACGTGAGCAGTGCATGATAGCCACGTGATGTGTGCATGATCAGTTACGTGAGCAGAGTATGATCAGCCACGTGATCAGTGCATGAGTGCCACGTGATCAGTGCATGATATGTCACGTGACAGGTGTGTGATCATCCACGTGAACAGTGCATGTTCAGCCACGTGTTCAGTGCATGATAGCCACGTGATCAGTGCATGATCAGTTACCTGAGCAGTGTATGATCAGCCACGTGATCAGTGCATGGTCAGACACGTGAAGAGTGTATGATCAGCCACGTGATCAGTGCATGATATCCAAGTGATCAGTGCATGATCATCATGTGATCAGTGTATGATCAGCCACGTGAAAAGTGCATGCTCAGTCACGTGATCAGGGCCTGCTGAGCTGCGTGATTACTGTCTGCTCATCTGCTTGACAATTGCCAGCTGAGCTGCACGATTCCTGCCTGTCATCTGCTTGACAATTGCCAGCTGTGCTGCGTAATTCCTGCCTGCTCAGCTGCTTGATTATTGCCAGCTGAGCAGCATGATTCCTCACAGCTGAGTTCCATGATTATTGCCTGCTGCCTGTTTGATTCGTGCCTACTCAGCTCTTTGTTTATTGCCTCCAGAGGCACATGATCAGTGTATGATAGCAAACATGATCAGCGCATGATCAGTCACATGATCAGCGCCATTAAGTCACATGATCACTACATGATAGTCATGTGATCAGTCCATGCTCAGTCACAGTATCAGTGCATGATCAGCCACGTGATCAGTGCATGATCTGTCACATGATTAGTGTATGATCATCCACGTGATCAGTGCATGGGCAGTCATGTGATCAGTGCATGATACAGACGTGATCAGTGCATGATCAGTCTCGTGATCAGTGCATGATAGCCACGTGATCAGTGCATGATCAGTCACCTGATGGGTGTATGATCATTCACGTGACATGTACATGGTAGCTACATGATCACTGCATGATCAGCCACGTGAGTAGTGCATGATAGCCACGTGATCACTGCATGATCAGTCACGTGATCAGTGCATGATCAGTCATGTGACCAGTACATGGTAGCTGCGTGATCATGCATGATCAGCCACGTGAGCAGTGCATGATAGCCACGTGATCAGTGCATGATCAGACACGTGATCAGTGCATGATCAGTCACGTGATCAGTGCATGATCAGCCACGTGATCAGTGCATGATCAGTCACGTGATCAGTGCATGATCAGTCACGTGATCAGTGCATGATCAGCCACGTGATCAGTGCATGATCAGTCACGTGATCAGTGCATGATGAGCTGCGTGATTACTGTCTGCTCATCTGCTTGACAATTGCCAGCTGAGCTGCACGATTCCTGCCTGTCATCTCCTTGACAATTGCCACCTGTGCTGCGTAATTCCTGCCTGCTCATCTACTTGACTATTGCCAGCTGAGCAGCATGATTTCTCAGAGGTGAGTTCCATGATTATAGCCTGCTGACTGATTCCTGCCTACTCAGCTCTATGTTCATTGCCTCCAGAGGCACATGATCAGTGTGTGACACCAAACATGATCAGTGCATGATCAGTCACATGATCAGTGCATGATAAGCCACGTGATCAGTGCATGATCAATTACGTGATCAGTGCATGATCAGTCACGTGATCAGTGCATGATAGCTGCGTGATCAGTGCATGATCAGCCACGTGATCAGTGCATGATAGCCACGTGATCAGTGCATGATCAGTCACGTGATCAGTGCATGATCAGTCACGTGATCAGTGCATGATAGCCACGTGATCAGTGCATGATCAGTCACGTGATCAGTGCATGATCAGTCACGTGATCAGTGCATGATCAGTTACGTGATCAGTGCATGATCAGTCACGTGACCAGTATATGGTAGCTACGTGATCATTGCATGACAGCCACGTGATCAGTGCATGATAGCCACGTGATCAGTGCATGATCAGTCACGTGATCAGTGCATGATCAGCCACGTGATCAGTGCATGATGCCACGTGATCAGTGCATGATAGTCACGTGATCAGTGCATGATCAGCCACGTGATCAGTGCATGATCAGCCACGTGATCAGTGCATGATAGCCACGTGATCAGTGCATGATCAGTCACGTGATCAGTGCATGATCATCCACGTGATCAGTGCATGATCAGTCACGTGATCAGTGCATGATCAGCCACGTGATCAGTGCATGATAGCCACGTGATCAGTGCATGATCAGTTACGTGAGCAGTGTATGATCAGCCACGTGATCAGTGCAAGGTCAGACACGTGAACAGTGTATGATCAGCCACGTGATCAGTGCATGATATCCAAGTGATCAGTGCATGATCAATCACGTGATAAGTGTATGATCAGCCACTTGAACAGTGCATGCTCAGTCACGTGATCAGGGCCTGCTGAGCTGCGTGATTACTGTCTGCTCATCTGCTTGACAATTGCCAGCTGAGCTGCATGATTCCTGCCTGTCATCTGCTTGACAATTGCCAGCTGTGCTGCGTAATTCCTGCCTGCTCAGCTGCTTGATTATTGCCAGCTGAGCAGCATGATTCCTCACACCTGAGTTCCATGATTATTGCCTGCTGACTGTTTGATTCGTGCCTACTCAGCTCTTTGTTTATTGCCTCCAGAGGCACATGATCAGTGTATGATAGCAAACATGATCAGCGCATGATCAGTCACATGATCAGCGCCATTAAGTCACGTGATCACTACATGATAGTCATGTGATCAGTCCATGCTCAGTCACGGTATCAGTGCATGATCAGCCACGTGATCAGTGCATGATCTGTCACATGATTAGTGTATGATCATCCACGTGATCAGTGCATGGGCAGTCATGTGATCAGTGCATGATTAGACGTGATCAGTGCATGATCAGTCACGTGATCAGTGCATGATACCACGTGATCAGTGCATGATCAGTCACCTGATGGGTGTATGATCATTCACGTGACCAGTACATGGTAGCTACATGATCAGTGCATGATCAGCCACGTGATCAGTGCATGATAGCCACGTGATCAGTGCATGATCAGTCACGTGATCAGTGCATGATCAGCCACGTGATCAGTGCATGATCAGTTACGTGATCAGTGCATGATCAGTCACGTGATCAGTGCATGATAGCTACGTGATCAGTGCATGATCAGCCACGTGATCAGTGCATGATAGCCACGTGATCAGTGCATGATCAGTCACGTGATCAGTGCATGATCAGCCACGTGATCAGTGCATGATCAGCCACGTGATCAGTGCATGATCAATTACGTGATCAGTGCATGATCAGTCACGTGATCAGTGCATGGTAGCTACGTGATCAGTGCATGATCAGCCACGTGATCAGTGCATGATAGCCACGTGATCAGTGCATGATCAGTCATGTGATCAGTCTGTGATCAGCCACGTGATCAGTGCATGATAGCCACGTGATCAGTGCATGATAGTCACGTGATCAGTGCATGATAGCCACGTGATCAGTGCATGATCAGTCACGTGATCAGTGTGTGATCAGCCACGTGATCAGTGCATGATCAGCCACGTGATCAGTGCATGATCAATTACGTGATCAGTGCATGATCAGTCACGTGACCAGTACATGGTAGCTACGTGATCATTGCATGATCAGCCACGTGATCAGTGCATGATAGCCACGTGATCAGTGCATGATCAGTCACGTGATCAGTGCATGATCAGTCACGTGATCAGTGCATGATCATTTACGTGATCAGTGCATGATCAGTCACGTGATCAGTATATGGTAGCTACGTGATCATTGCATGATCAGCCACGTGATCAGTGCATGATAGCCACGTGATCAGTGCATGATCAGTACGTGATCAGTGTATGATCAGCCACGTGATCAGTGCATGAGTGTCACGTGATCAGTGCATGATCAGTCACGTGACAGTGCATGATCAGCCACGTGATCAGTGCATGATCAGCCACGTGATCAGTGCATGATAGCCACGTGATCAGTGCATGATCAGTCACGTGATCAGTGCATGATCAGCCACGTGATCAGTGCATGATCAGACACGTGATCAGTGCATGATCAGCCACGTGATCAGTGCATGATAGCCACGTGATCAGTGCATGATCAGCCACGTGATCAGTGCATGATCAGTCACGTGATCAGTGCATGATCAGTCACGTGATCAGTGCATGATCAGCCACGTGATCAGTGCATGTCAGTCATGTGTCAGTGCATGATAGCCACGTGATCAGTGCATGATCAGTCCCGTGATCAGTGTATGATCAGCCACGTGATCAGTGCATGATCAGCACGTGATCAGTGCATGATCAGCCACGTGATCAGTGCATGATAGCCACGTGATCAGTGCATGATCATTCACGTGATCAGTGTGTGATCAGCCACGTGAACAGTGCATGCTCAGTCACGTGATCAGGGCCTGCTGAGCTGCGTGATTACTGTCTGCTCATCTGCTTGACAATTGCCAGCTGAGCTGCACGATTCCTGCCTGTCATCTGCTTGACAATTGCCAGCTGTGCTGCGTAATTCCTGCCTGCTCAGCTGCTTGATTATTGCCAGCTGAGCAGCATGATTCCTCACACCTGAGTTCCATGATTATTGCCTGCTGACTGTTTGATTCGTGCCTACTCAGCTCTTTGTTTATTGCCTCCAGAGGCACATGATCAGTGTATGATAGCAAACATGATCAGCGCATGATCAGTCACATGATCAGTGCCATTAAGTCACGTGATCACTACATGATAGTCATGTGATCAGTCCATGCTCAGTCACGGTATCAGTGCATGATCAGCCACGTGATCAGTGCATGATCTGTCACATGATCAGTGTATGATCATCCACGTGATCAGTGCATGGGCAGTCATGTGATCAGTGCATGATATAGACGTGATCAGTGCATGATCAGTCACGTGATCAGTGCATGATAGCCACGTGATCAGTGCATGATCAGTCACCTGATGGGTGTATGATCATTCACGTGACCTGTACATGGTAGCTACATGATCATTGCATGATCAGCCACGTGATAGTGCATGATAGCCACGTGATCAGTGCATGATCAGTCACGTGATCAGTGCATGATCAGTCATGTGACCAGTGCATGGTAGCTGCGTGATCATGCATGATCAGCCACGTGATCAGTGCATGATAGCCACGTGATCAGTGCATGATCAGCCACGTGATCAGTGCATGATCAGCACGTGATCAGTGCATGTTCAGCCACGTGATCAGTGCATGATCAGTCACGTGATCAGTGCATGATCAGTCACGTGATCAGTGTGTGATCAGCCACGTGAACAGTGCATGCTCAGTCACGTGATCAGGGCCTGCTGAGCTGCGTGATTACTGTCTGCTCATCTGCTTGACAATTGCCAGCTGAGCTGCACGATTCCTGCCTGTCATCTGCTTGACAATTGCCAGCTGTGCTGCGTAATTCCTGCCTGCTCAGCTGCTTGATTATTGCCAGCTGAGCAGCATGATTCCTCACACCTGAGTTCCATGATTATTGCCTGCTGACTGTTTGATTCGTGCCTACTCAGCTCTTTGTTTATTGCCTCCAGAGGCACATGATCAGTGTATGATAGCAAACATGATCAGCGCATGATCCGTCACATGATCAGCGCCATTAAGTCACGTGATCACTACATGATAGTCATGTGATCAGTCCATGCTCAGTCACGGTATCAGTGCATGATCAGCCACGTGATCAGTGCATGATCTGTCACATGATCAGTGTATGATCATCCACGTGATCAGTGCATGGGCAGTCATGTGATCAGTGCATGATCAGACGTGATCAGTGCATGATCAGTCACGTGATCAGTGCATGATACCACGTGATCAGTGCATGATCAGTCACCTGATGGGTGTATGATCATTCACGTGACCAGTGCATGGTAGCTACATGATCAGTGCATGATCAGCCACGTGATCAGTGCATGATAGCCACGTGATCAGTGCATGATCAGCCACGTGATCAGTGCATGATCAGCCACGTGATCAGTGCATGATCAATTACGTGATCAGTGCATGATCAGTCACGTGATCAGTGCATGATAGCTGCGTGATCAGTGCATGATCAGCCACGTGATCAGTGCATGATAGCCACGTGATCAGTGCATGATCAGTCACGTGATCAGTGCATGATCAGTCACGTGATCAGTGCATGATCAGCCACGTGATCAGTGCATGATCAGTCACGTGATCAGTGCATGATCAGTCACGTGACAGTGCATGATAGCTACGTGATCAGTGCATGATCAGCCACGTGATCAGTGCATGATAGCCACGTGATCAGTGCATGATCAGTCACGTGATCAGTCATGATCAGCCACGTGAGCACTGCATGATATCCACGTGATCAGTGCATGATAGCCACGTGATCAGTGCATGATAGCCACGTGATCAGTGCATGATCAGTCACGTGATACGTGTGTGATCAGCCACGTGATCAGTGCATGATCAGCCACGTGATCAGTGCATGATCAATTACGTGATCAGTGCATGATCAGTCACGTGACCAGTACATGGTTGCTACGTGATCAGTGCATGATCAGCCACGTGATCAGTGCATGATAGCCACGTGATCAGTGCATGATCAGTCACGTGATCAGTGCATGATCAGTCACGTGATCAGTGCATGATCAGTTACGTGATCAGTGCATGATCAGTCACGTGATCAGTGCATGGTAGCTACGTGATCAGTGCATGATCAGCCACGTGATCAGTGCATGATAGCCACGTGATCAGTGCATGATCAGTCACGTGATCAGTGCATGATCAGCCACGTGATCAGTGCATGATGCCACGTGATCAGTGCATGATCAGTCACGTGACAGTGCATGATCAGCCACGTGATCAGTGCATGATCAGCCACGTGATCAGTGCATGATAGCCACGTGATCAGTGCATGATCAGTTACGTGATCAGTGCATGATCAGCCACGTGATCAGTGCATGATCAGACACGTGATCAGTGCATGATCAGCCACGTGATCAGTGCATGATAGCCACGTGATCAGTGCATGATCAGCCACGTGATCAGTGCATGATCAGTCACGTGATCAGTGCATGATCAGTCACGTGATCAGTGCATGATCAGCCACGTGATCAGTGCATGTCAGTCATGTGTCAGTGCATGATAGCCCGTGATCAGTGCATGATCAGTCCCGTGATCAGTGTATGATCAGCCACGTGATCAGTGCATGATCAGACACGTGATCAGTGCATGATCAGCCACGTGATCAGTGCATGATAGCCACGTGATCAGTGCATGATCATTCACGTGATCAGTGTGTGATCAGCCACGTGAACAGTGCATGCTCAGTCACGTGATCAGGGCCTGCTGAGCTGCGTGATTACTGTCTGCTCATCTGCTTGACAATTGCCAGCTGAGCTGCACGATTCCTGCCTGTCATCTGCTTGACAATTGCCAGCTGTGCTGCGTAATTCCTGCCTGCTCAGCTGCTTGATTATTGCCAGCTGAGCAGCATGATTCCTCACACCTGAGTTCCATGATTATTGCCTGCTGACTGTTTGATTCGTGCCTACTCAGCTCTTTGTTTATTGCCTCCAGAGGCACATGATCAGTGTATGATAGCAAACATGATCAGCGCATGATCAGTCACATGATCAGTGCCATTAAGTCACGTGATCACTACATGATAGTCATGTGATCAGTCCATGCTCAGTCACGGTATCAGTGCATGATCAGCCACGTGATCAGTGCATGATCTGTCACATGATCAGTGTATGATCATCCACGTGATCAGTGCATGATCAGTCATGTGATCAGTGCATGATATAGACGTGATCAGTGCATGATCAGTCACGTGATCAGTGCATGATAGCCACGTGATCAGTGCATGATCAGTCACCTGATGGGTGTATGATCATTCACGTGAGCTGTACATGGTAGCTACATGATCATTGCATGATCAGCCACGTGATAGTGCATGATAGCCACGTGATCAGTGCATGATCAGTCACGTGATCAGTGCATGATCAGTCACGTGACCAGTGCATGGTAGCTGCGTGATCATGCATGATCAGCCACGTGATCAGTGCATGATAGCCACGTGATCAGTGCATGATCAGCCACGTGATCAGTGCATGATCAGTCACGTGATCAGTGCATGATCAGCCACGTGATCAGTGCATGATCAGTCACGTGATCAGTGCATGATCAGTCACGTGATCAGTGTGTGATCAGCCACGTGAACAGTGCATGCTCAGTCACGTGATCAGGGCCTGCTGAGCTGCGTGATTACTGTCTGCTCATCTGCTTGACAATTGCCAGCTGAGCTGCACGATTCCTGCCTGTCATCTGCTTGACAATTGCCACCTGTGCTGCGTAATTCCTGCCTGCTCATCTGCTTGATTATTGCCAGCTGAGCAGCATGATTTCTCAGAGCTGAGTTCCATGATTATAGCCTGCTGACTGATTCCTGCCTACTCAGCTCTTTGTTCATTGCCTCCAGAGGCACATGATCAGTGTATGACACCAAACATGATCAGTGCATGATCAGTCACATGATCAGTGCATGATAAGCCACGTGATCAGTGCATGATCAGTCATGTGACCAGTGCATGATAGCTGCGTGATCAGTGCATGATCAGCCACGTGATCAGTGCATGATCAGCCACGTGATCAGTGCATGATCAGCCACGTGATCAGTGCATGATCAGTCACGTGATCAGTGCATGATCAGTCACGTGATCAGTGCATGATAGCTACGTGATCAGTGCATGATCAGCCACGTGATCAGTGCATGATAGCCACGTGATCAGTGCATGATAGCCACGTGATCAGTGCATGATCAGTCACGTGATCATGTGTGATCAGCCACGTGATCAGTGCATGATCAGCCACGTGATCAGTGCATGATCAGCCACGTGATCAGTGCATGATCAGTCACGTGATCATGTGTGATCAGCCACGTGATCAGTGCATGATCAGCCACGTGATCAGTGCATGATCAGCCACGTGATCAGTGCATGATCAGCCACGTGATCAGTGCATGATCAGTCACGTGATCAGTGCATGATCAGCCACGTGATCAGTGCATGATCAGTCACGTGATCAGTGCATGGTAGCTACGTGATCAGTGCATGATCAGCCACGTGATCAGTGCATGATAGCCACGTGATCAGTGCATGATCAGTCACGTGATCAGTGCATGATCAGTCACGTGATCAGTGCATGATATCAGTGCATGATCAGCCACGTGATCAGTGCATGATAGCCACGTGATCAGTGCATGATCAGTCACGTGATCAGTGTGTGATCAGCCACGTGATCAGTGCATGATAGCCACGTGATCAGTGCATGATCAGTCACGTGATCAGTGCATGATCAGCCACGTGATCAGTGCATGATCAGTCACGTGATCAGTGCATGATCAGCCACGTGATCAGTGCATGATAGCCACGTGATCAGTGCATGATCAGCCACGTGATCAGTGCATGATCAGTCACGTGATCAGTGCATGATCAGTCACGTGATCAGTGCATGATCAGCCACGTGATCAGTGCATGTCAGCCACGTGTCAGTGCATGATAGCCACGTGATCAGTGCATGATCAGTCACGTGATCAGTGTATGATCAGCCACGTGATCAGTGCATGATCAGCACGTGATCAGTGCATGATCAGCCACGTGATCAGTGCATGATAGCCACGTGATCAGTGCATGATCATTCACGTGATCAGTGTGTGATCAGCCACGTGAACAGTGCATGCTCAGTCACGTGATCAGGGCCTGCTGAGCTGCGTGATTACTGTCTGCTCATCTGCTTGACAATTGCCAGCTGAGCTGCACGATTCCTGCCTGTCATCTGCTTGACAATTGCCAGCTGTGCTGCGTAATTCCTGCCTGCTCAGCTGCTTGATTATTGCCAGCTGAGCAGCATGATTCCTCACACCTGAGTTCCATGATTATTGCCTGCTGACTGTTTGATTCGTGCCTACTCAGCTCTTTGTTTATTGCCTCCAGAGGCACATGATCAGTGTATGATAGCAAACATGATCAGCGCATGATCAGTCACATGATCAGAGCCATTAAGTCACGTGATCACTACATGATAGTCATGTGATCAGTCCATGCTCAGTCACGGTATCAGTGCATGATCAGCCACGTGATCAGTGCATGATCTGTCACATGATTAGTGTATGATCATCCACGTGATCAGTGCATGGGCAGTCATGTGATCAGTGCATGATATAGACGTGATCATTGCATGAACAGTCTCGTGATCAGTGCATGATAGCCACGTGATCAGTGCATGAGCAGTCACCTGATGGGTGTATGATCATTCACGTGACCTGTACATGGTAGCTACATGATCATTGCATGATCAGCCACGTGAATAGTGCATGATAGCCACGTGATCAGTGCATGATCAGTCACGTGATCAGTGCATGATCAGTCATGTGACCAGTACATGGTAGCTGCGTGATCATGCATGATCAGCCACGTGATCAGTGCATGATAGCCACGTGATCAGTGCATGATCAGTCACGTGATCAGTGCATGATCAGCCACGTGATCAGTGCATGATCAGCCACGTGATCAGTGCATGATCAGTCACGTGATCAGTGCATGATCAGTCACGTGATCAGTGTGTGATCAGCCACGTGATCAGTGCATGATCAGTCACGTGATCAGTGCCTGCTGAGCTGCGTGATTACTGTCTGCTCATCTGCTTGACAATTGCCAGCTGAGCTGCACGATTCCT
Organism: Bos javanicus; assembly: GCF_032452875.1. Lineage (NCBI taxonomy): Eukaryota > Metazoa > Chordata > Mammalia > Artiodactyla > Bovidae > Bos > Bos javanicus. Next base: position 666,789 of record NW_026893644.1, on the reverse strand, counting down.
GCCTGTCATCTGCTTGACAATTGCCACCTGTGCTGCGTAATTCCTGCCTGCTCATCTACTTGATTATTGCCAGCTGAGCAGCATGATTTCTCAGAGGTGAGTTCCATGATTATAGCCTGCTGACTGATTCCTGCCTACTCAGCTCTATGTTCATTGCCTCCAGAGGCACATGATCAGTGTATGACACCAAACATGATCAGCACATGATCAGTCACATGATCAGTGCATGATAAGCCACGTGATCAGTGCATGATCAGTTACGTGATCAGTGCATGATCAGTCACGTGATCAGTGCATGATAGCCACGTGATCAGTGCATGATCAGCCACGTGATCAGTGCATGATAGCCACGTGATCAGTGCATGATCAGTCACGTGATCAGTGCATGATCAGTCACGTGATCAGTGCATGATAGCCACGTGATCAGTGCATGATCAGCCACGTGATCAGTGCATGATAGCCACGTGATCAGTGCATGATCAGCCACGTGATCAGTGCATGATCAGTCACGTGATACGTGTGTGATCAGCCACGTGATCAGTGCATGATAGCCACGTGATCAGTGCATGATAGCCACGTGATCAGTGCATGATCAGTCACGTGATCAGTGCATGATCAGTCACGTGATCGTGATGATCAGCCACGTGATCAGTGCATGATCAGCCACGTGATCAGTGCATGATCAATTACGTGATCAGTGCATGATCAGTCACGTGATCAGTGCATGGTAGCTACGTGATCAGTGCATGATCAGCCACGTGATCAGTGCATGATAGCCACGTGATCAGTGCATGATCAGCCACGTGATCAGTGCATGATCAGTCACGTGATCATGTGTGATCAGCCACGTGATCAGTGCATGATCAGCCACGTGATCAGTGCATGATCAGCCACGTGATCAGTGCATGATCAGCCACGTGATCAGTGCATGATCAGTCACGTGATCAGTGCATGATCAGCCACGTGATCAGTGCATGATCAGTCACGTGATCAGTGCATGGTAGCTACGTGATCAGTGCATGATCAGCCACGTGATCAGTGCATGATAGCCACGTGATCAGTGCATGATCAGTCACGTGATCAGTGCATGATCAGTCACGTGATCAGTGCATGATATCAGTGCATGATAGCCACGTGATCAGTGCATGATAGCCACGTGATCAGTGCATGATCAGTCACGTGATACGTGTGTGATCAGCCACGTGATCAGTGCATGATATCCACGTGATCAGTGCATGATAGCCACGTGATCAGTGCATGATCAGTCACGTGATCAGTGCATGATCAGTCACGTGATACGTGTGTGATCAGCCACGTGATCAGTGCATGATGAGCCACGTGATCAGTGCATGATCAATTGCGTGATCAGTGCATGATCAGTCACGTGACCAGTACATGGTTGCTACGTGATCGTTGCATGATCAGCCACGTGAGCAGTGCATGATAGCCACGTGATCAGTGCATGATCAGTCACGTGATCAGTGCATGATCAGTCACGTGATCAGTGCATGATCATTTACGTGATCAGTGCATGATCAGTCACGTGACCAGTATATGGTAGCTACGTGATCATTGCATGACAGCCACGTGAGCAGTGCATGATAGCCACGTGATGTGTGCATGATCAGTTACGTGATCAGTGTATGATCAGCCACGTGATCAGTGCATGATGCCACGTGATCAGTGCATGATAGCCACGTGATCAGTGCATGATCAGCCACGTGATCAGTGCATGATCAATCACGTGATCAGTGCATGATAGCCACGTGATCAGTGCATGATCAGTCACGTGATCAGTGTATGATCAGCCACGTGAACAGTGCATGCTCAGTCACGTGATCAGGGCCTGCTGAGCTGCGTGATTACTGTCTGCTCATCTGCTTGACAATTGCCAGCTGAGCTGCACGATTCCTGCCTGTCATCTGCTTGACAATTGCCACGTGTGCTGCATAATTCCTGCCTGCTCATCTGCTTGATTATTGCCAGCTGAGCAGCATGATTCCTCACAGCTGAGTTCCATGATTATTGCCTGCTGACTGATTCGTGCCTACTCAGCTCTTTGTTCATTGCCTCCAGAGGCACATGATCAGTGTATGATAGCAAACATGATCAGCGCATGATCAGTCACATGATCAGTGCATGATAAGCCACGTGATCAGTGCATGATCAGTCACGTGATCAGTGCATGATCAGTCACGTGATCAGTGCATGATAGCCACGTGATCAGTGCATGATCAGCCACGTGATCAGTGCATGATAGCCACGTGATCAGTGCATGATCAGTCACGTGATCAGTGCATGATATCCACGTGATCAGTGCATGATCAGTCACGTGATCAGTGCATGATCAGCCACGTGATCAGTGCATGATCAGTCACGTGATCAGTGCATGATCAGCCACGTGATCAGTGCATGATAGCCACGTGATCAGTGCATGATCAGTCACGTGATCAGTGCATGATCAGTCACGTGATCAGTGCATGATCAGCCACGTGATCAGTGCATGATAGCCACGTGATCAGTGCATGATCAGTCACGTGATCAGTGCATGATCAGTCACGTGATCAGTGCATGATCAGCCACGTGATCAGTGCATGATCAGTTACGTGATCAGTGCATGATCAGTCACGTGATCAGTGCATGGTAGCTACGTGATCAGTGCATGATCAGCCACGTGATCAGTGCATGATAGCCACGTGATCAGTGCATGATCAGTCACGTGATCAGTGCATGATCAGTCACGTGATCAGTGCATGATCAGTTACGTGATCAGTGCATGATCAGTCACGTGATCAGTGCATGTAGCTACGTGATCAGTGCATGATCAGCCACGTGATCAGTGCATGATAGCCACGTGATCAGTGCATGATCAGCCACGTGATCAGTGCATGATCAGCCACGTGATCAGTGCATGATCAGACACGTGATCAGTGCATGATCAGCCACGTGATCAGTGCATGATACCACGTGATCAGTGCATGATCAGTCACGTGATCAGTGCATGATCAGCCACGTGATCAGTGCATGATAGCCACGTGATCAGTGCATGATAGCCACGTGATCAGTGCATGATCAGTCACGTGATCAGTGCATGATCAGTCACGTGATCAGTGCATGATCAGCCACGTGATCAGTGCATGATAGCCACGTGATCAGTGCATGATCAGTCACGTGATCAGTGCATGATCAGTCACGTGATCAGTGCATGATCAGCCACGTGATCAGTGCATGATCAATTACGTGATCAGTGCATGATCAGTCACGTGACCAGTACATTGTTGCTACGTGATCAGTGCATGATCAGCCACGTGATCAGTGCATGATAGCCACGTGATCAGTGCATGATCAGTCACGTGATCAGTGCATGATCAGTCACGTGATCAGTGCATGATCATTCACGTGATCAGTGCATGATCAGTCACGTGATCAGTGCATGATAGCTACGTGATCAGTGCATGATCAGCCACGTGATCAGTGCATGATCAGCCACGTGATCAGTGCATGATCAGTCACGTGATCAGTGCATGATCAGCCACGTGATCAGTGCATGATAGCCACGTGATCAGTGCATGATCAGTCACGTGATCAGTGCATGATCAGTCACGTGATCAGTGCATGATCAGCACGTGATCAGTGCATGTCAGTCATGTGTCAGTGCATGATCAGCCCGTGATCAGTGCATGATCAGTCACGTGATCAGTGCATGATCAGCCACGTGATCAGTGCATGATAGCCACGTGATCAGTGCATGATCAGTCACGTGATCAGTGCATGATCAGCCACGTGATCAGTGCATGATAGCCACGTGATCAGTGCATGATGCCACGTGATCAGTGCATGATCAGTCACGTGATCAGTGCATGATCAGCCACGTGATCAGTGCATGATCAGCCACGTGATCAGTGCATGATAGCCACGTGATCAGTGCATGATCAGTCACGTGATCAGTGCATGATCAGCCACGTGATCAGTGCATGATAGCCACGTGATCAGTGCATGATCAGCCACGTGATCAGTGCATGATCAGCCACGTGATCAGTGCATGATCAGTCACGTGATCATGCATGATCAGCCACGTGATCAGTGCATGATATCCACGTGATCAGTGCATGATAGCCACGTGATCAGTGCATGATCAGTCACGTGATCAGTGCATGATCAGTCACGTGATACGTGTGTGATCAGCCACGTGATCAGTGCATGATGAGCCACGTGATCAGTGCATGATCAATTACGTGATCAGTGCATGATCAGTCACGTGACCAGTACATGGTTGCTACGTGATCGTTGCATGATCAGCCACGTGAGCAGAGCATGATATCCACGTGATCAGTGCATGATCAGTCACGTGATCAGTGCATGATCAGTCACTTGAACAGTGCATGATCATTTACGTGATCAGTGCATGATCAGTCACATGACCAGTATATGGTAGGTTCGTGATCATTCCATGAAGAACCACGTGAGCAGTGCATGATAGCCACGTGATGTGTGCATGATGAGTTACGTGAGCAGTGTATGATAAGCCACGTGATCAGTGCATGAGTGCCAAGTGATCCGTGCATGATATGTCACGTGACAGGTGTGTGATCAGCCACGTGAGCAGTGCATGTTCAGCCACATATTCAGTGCATGATAGACACGTGATCAGTGCATGATCAGTCACGTGATCAGTGCATGATCAGTCACGTGATCTGTGCATGATAGCCAGGTGATCAGTGCATGATAGCCACGTGATCAGTGCATGATCAGTCACGTGATCAGTGCATGATCAGCCACGTGATCAGTGCATGATCAGGCACGTGATCAGTGTATGTCCAGCCAAGTGATCAGTGCATGATAGCCACGTTATCAGCGCATGATCAGTCACGTGATCAGTGCATGATCAGTCACGGGATCACTACATGATAGCCAGGTGATCAGTGCATGATCAGCCACGTGATCAGTGCATAATCAGTCACGTGATCAGTGCATGGTCAGTCACGTGATCAGTGCATGATCATCCACGTGATCAGTGTATGTGGATTCATGTAATCAATGCATGATAGCGCCTTGATCAGTGCACGATCAGTCCCGTGATGAGTGTATGATCAGCCAAGTGATCAGTGCATGATAGCCACGTGATCAGTGCATACTATTACGTGAACAATGCATGCGCAATCACGTGATCAGTGCATGAGCAGTCATGTAGTCAATGCATGATAGCACCGTGATCAGTGCACGATCAGTCCCGTGATGAGTGTATGATCAGCCAAGTGATCAGTGCAAGATAGCTACGTGATCAGTGCATGATCAGTCACATGATCAGTGCATGATCAGTCACGTGATAGGTGTGATCAGCCATGTGAACAGTGCATGCTCAGTCACGTGATCAGGGCCTGCTGAGCTGCGTGATTACTGTCTGCTCATCTGCTTGACAATTTCCAGCGGAGCTGCCCGATTCCTGCCTGTCATCTCCTTGACAATTGCCACCTGTGCTGCGTAATTCCTGCCTGCTCATCTACTTGATTATTGCCAGCTGAGCAGCATGATTTCTCAGAGCTGAGTTCCATGATTATAGCCTGCTGACTGATTCCTGCCTACTCAGCTCTATGTTCATTGCCTCCAGAGGCACATGATCAGTGTGTGACACCAAACATGATCAGCACATGATCAGTCACATGATCAATGCATGATAAGCCAGGTGATCAGTGCATGATCAATTATGTGATCACTGCATGATCAGTCATGTGACCAGTACATGGTAGCTGCGTGATCATTGCATGATCAGCCACGTGAGCAGTGCATGAAAGCCACGTGATCAGTGCATGATCAGTCACGTGATCTGTGCATGATCAGTCACGAGATCAGTGCATGATCAATTACCTGATCAGTGCATGATCAGTCACGTGACCAGTGCATGGTAGCTACGTGATCATTGCATGATCAGCCACGTGAGCAGTGCATGATAGCCACGTGATCAGTGCATGATCAGCCACGTGATCAGTGCATGATCAGTCACGTGATCAGTGTACGATCAGCCACGTGATCAGTGCATGATCAGTCACGTGATCTGTGCATGATCAGTCACGAGATCAGTGCATGATCAATTACCTGATCAGTGCATGATCAGTCACGTGAGCAATGCATGGTAACTACGTGATCTTTGCATGATAAGCCACGTGAGCAGTGCATGATCAGTCACGTGATCAGTGTATGATCAGCCACGTGATCAGTGCATGATCAGTCACCTGAGCAGTACATGGTAGCTACGTGATCACTGCATGATCAGCCACGTGATCTGTGCATGATAGCCACGTGATCAGTGCATGATCAGTCACATGATACGTGTGTGATCAGCCACGTGACCAGTGCATGATATCAGTGCATGATAGCCATGTGATCAGTGCATGATCAGTCATGTGACCAGTATATGGTAGCTACGTGATCATTCCTTGACGAGCCACGTGATCAGTGCATGATATCCACATGATGTGTGCATGATCAGTTACGTGAGCAGAGTATGATCAGCCACGTGATCAGTGCATGAGTGCCACGTGATCAGTGCATGATATGTCACGTGACAGGTGTGTGATCAGCCACGTGAACAGTGCATGTTCAGCCACGTATTCAGTGCATGATAGCCACGTGATCAGTGCATGATCAGTTACGTGAGCAGTGTATGATCAGCCACGTGATCAGTGCATGGTCATACACGTGAACAGTGTATGATCAGCCACGTGATCAGTGCATGATATCCAAGTGATCAGTGCATGATCAATCACGTGATCAGTGTATGATCAGCCACGTGAACAGTGCATGCTCAGTCACGTGATCAGGGCCTGCTGAGCTGCATGATTACTGTCTGCTCATCTGCTTGACAATTGCCAGCTGAGCTGCACGATTCCTGCCTGTCATCTGCTTGACAATTGCCAGCTCTGCTGCGTAATTCCTGCCTGCTCAGCTGCTTGATTATTGCCAGCTGAGCAGCATGATTCCTCACAGCTGATTTCCAAGATAATTGCCTGCTGACTGTATGATTCGTGCCTACTCAGCTCTTTGTTTATTGCTTCCAGAGGCACATGATCAGTGTATGATAGCAAACATGCTCAGCGCATGATCAGTCCCATGGTCAGCGCCATTAAGTCACGTGTTCACTACATGATAGTCATGTGATCAGTCCATGCTCAGTCACGGTATCAGTGCATGATCAGCCACGTGATCAGTGCATGATCTGTCACATGATTACTGTATGATCATCCACGTGATCAGTGACTGGGCAGTCATGTGATCAGTGCATGATATAGACGTTATCAGTGCATGATCATTCTCGTGATCAGTGCATGATAGCCACGTGATCACTGCATGATCAGTCACGTGATCAGTGCACGATCAGTCATGTGACCAGTACATGGTAGCTGCATGATCATCGCATGATCAGCCACGTGAGCAGTGCATGATAGCCACGTGATCAGTGCATGATCAGACACGAGATTAGTGCATGATCAGTCATGTGATCAGTGCATGATCAGCCACGTGATCAGTGCATGACCAGGCACGTGATCAGTGTATGTCCAGCCAAGTGATCAGTGCATGATAGCCACGTGATCAGTGCATGATCAGTCACGTGATCAGTGCATGATCAGTCACGTGATCAGTGTATGATCGGCCACGTGATCACTGCATGATCAGACACATGATCAGTGCATGATCAATTACGTGATCAGTGCATGATCAGTCACGTGACCAGTACATGGTAGCTACGTGATCATTGCCAGATCAGCCACGTGAGGAGTGCATGATAGCCACGTGATCAGTGCATGATCAGCCATGTGATCAGTGCATGATCAGTCACGTGATCAGTGCATGGACAGTCACGTGATCAGTGCATGATCAGTCACGTGATAGGTGTGTGATCAGCCACGTGACCAGTGCATGGTCAGTCACGTGATCAGTGCATGATCAGCCACGTGATCAGTGCATGATCAGCCACTTGACCAGTGCATGATATCAGTGCATGATAGCCACGTGATCAGTGCATGATCAGCCACGTGATCAGTGCATGATCAGTCACGTGATCAGTACATGGTAGCTACGTGAACATTGCATGATCAGCCACGTGATCTGTGCATGATAGCCACGTGATCAGTGCATGATCAGTCACGTGATACATGTGTGATCAGACACGTGATCAGTGCATGATATCCAAGTGATCAGTGCAGGATAGCCACGTGATCACTTCATGATTAGTCACGTGATCTGTACATGATCAGTCACGTGATACGTGTCTGATCAGCCACAGGATCAGTGCGTGATGAGCCACGTGATCAGTGCAGGATCAATTACGTGATCAGTGCATGATCAGTCACGAGACCAGTACATGGTTGCCACGTGATCGTTGCCTGATCAGCCAAGTGAGCAGAGCATGATAGCCACGTGATCAGTGCATTATCAGTCACATGATCAGTACATGATCAGTGCATGATCATTTACGTGATCTGTGCATGATCAGTCACGTAACCAGTATATGGTAGCTTCGTGATCATTCCATGAAGAACCACGTGAGCAGTGCATGATAGGCACGTGATGTGTGCATGATGAGTTACGTGAGCAGTGTATGATCAGCCACGTGATCAGTGCATGAGTGCCACGTGATCCGTGCATGATATGTCACGTGACAGGTGTGTGATCAGCCATGTGAGCAGTGCATGTTCAGCCACGTATTCAGTGCATGGTAGCCACGTGATCAGTGCATGATCAGTTACGTGAGCAGTGTATGATCAGCCACGTGATCAGTGCATGGTCAGACACTTGAACAGTGCATGATCAGCCACGTGATCAGTGCATGATATCCAAGTGATCAGTGCATGATCAATCACGTGATCAGTGTATGAGCAGCCACGTGAACAGTGCATACTCAGTCACGTGATCAGGGCCTGCTGAGCTGCGTATTTACTGTCTGCTCATCTGCTTGACAATTGCCAGCTGAGCTGCATGATTCCTGCCTGTCATCTGCTTGACCATTGCCAGCTCTGCTGTGTAATTCCTGCCTGCTCAGCTGCTTGATTATTGCCAGCTGAGCAGCATGATTCCTCACAGCTGAATTCCATGATTATTGCCTGCTGACTGTATGATTCGTGCCTACTCAGCTCTTTGTTTATTGCCTCCAGAGGCACATGATCAGTGTATGATAGCAAACATGATCAGCGCATGATCAGTCACATGATCAGCGCCATTAAGTCACGTGATCACTACATGAGAGTCATGTGATCAGTCCATGCTCAGTCACGGTATCAGTGCATGATCAGCCACGTGATCAGTGCATGATTTGTCTCATGATTAGTGTATGATCATCCACGTGATCAGTGCATGATATAGACATGATCAGTGCATGATCAGTCTCGTGATCAGTGCATGATAGCCACGTGATCAGTGCATGATCAGTCACCTGATGGGTGTATGATCATTCACGTGACCTGTACATGGTAGCTACATGATCATTGCATGATCAGCCACGTGAGTAGTGCACGATAGCCACGTGATCACTGCATGATCAGTCACGTGATCAGTGCATGATCAGTCATGTGACCAGTACATGGTAGCTGCGTGATCATCGCCTGATCAGCCACGTGAGCAGTGCATGATAGCCACGTGATCAGTGCATGAACAGACACGAGATCAGTGCATGATCAGTCACGTGATCAGTGCATGATAGCCACGTGATCAGTGCATGAACAGACACGAGATCAGTGCATGATCAGTCACGTGATCAGTGCATGATCAGCCACGTGATCAGTGCATGATCAGTCACGTGATCAGTGCATGATCAGTCACGTGATCTGTGCATGATAGCCAGGTGATCAGTGCATGATAGCCACGTAATCAGTGCATGATCAGTCACGTGATCAGTGCATGATCAGCCACGTGATCAGTGCATGATCAGGCACGTGACCAGTGTATGTCCAGCCAAGTGATCAGTGCATGATAGACACGTTATCAGCGCATGATCAGTCACGTGATCAGTGCATGATCAGCCACGGGATCACTACATGATAGCCAGGTGATCAGTGCATGATCAGCCACGTGATCAGTGCATAATCAGTCACGTGATCAGTGCATGGTCAGTCACGTGATCAGTGCATGATCATCCACGTGATCAGTGTATGTGGATTCATGTAATCAATGCATGATAGCGCCTTGATCAGTGCACGATCAGTCCCGTGATGAGTGTATGATCAGCCAAGTGATCAGTGCATGATAGCCACGTGATCAGTGCATACTATTACGTGAACAATGCATGCGCAATCACGTGATCAGTGCATGAGGAGTCATGTAGTCAATGCATGATAGCACCGTGATCAGTGCACGATCAGTCCCGTGATGAGTGTATGATCAGCCAAGTGATCAGTGCAAGATAGCTACGTGATCAGTGCATGATCAGTCACATGATCAGTGCATGATCAGTCACGTGATAGGTGTGATCAGCCATGTGAACAGTGCATGCTCAGTCACGTGATCAGGGCCTGCTGAGCTGCGTGATTACTGTCTGCTCATCTGCTTGACAATTTCCAGCTGAGCTGCACGATTCCTGCCTGTCATCTCCTTGACAATTGCCACCTGTGCTGCGTAATTCCTGCCTGCTCATCTACTTGATTATTGCCAGCTGAGCAGCATGATTTCTCAGAGCTGAGTTCCATGATTATAGCCTGCTGACTGATTCCTGCCTACTCAGCTCTATGTTCATTGCCTCCAGAGGCACATGATCAGTGTGTGACACCAAACATGATCAGCACATGATCAGTCACATGATCAATGCATGATAAGCCAGGTGATCAGTGCATGATCAATTATGTGATCAGTGCATGATCCGTCATGTGACCAGTACATGGTAGCTGCGTGATCATTGCATGATCAGCCACGTGAGCAGTGCATGAAAGCCACGTGATCAGTGCATGATCAGTCACGTGATCTGTGCATGATCAGTCACGAGATCAGTGCATGATCAATTACCTGATCAGTGCATGATCAGTCACGTGACCAGTGCATGGTAGCTACGTGATCATTGCATGATCAGCCACGTGAGCAGTGCATGATAGCCACGTGATCAGTGCATGATCAGCCACGTGATCAGTGCATGATCAGTCACGTGATCAGTGTACGATCAGCCACGTGATCAGTGCATGATCAGTCACGTGATCTGTGCATGATCAGTCACGAGATCCGTGCATGATCAATTACCTGATCAGTGCATGATCAGTCACGTGAGCAATGCATGGTAACTACGTGATTTTTGCATGATAAGCCACGTGAGCAGTGCATGATCAGTCACGTGATCAGTGTATGATCAGCCACGTGATCAGTGCATGATCAGTCACCTGAGCAGTACATGGTAGCTACGTGATCATTGCATGATCAGCCACGTGATCTATGCATGATAGCCACGTGATCAGTGCATGATCAGTCACATGATACGTGTGTGATCAGCCACGTGACCAGTGCATGATATCAGTGCATGATAGCCATGTGATCAGTGCCTGATCAGTCATGTGACCAGTATATGGTAGCTACGTGATCATTCCTTGACGAGCCACGTGATCAGTGCATGATAGCCACATGATGTGTGCATGATCAGTTACGTGAGCAGAGTATGATCAGCCACGTGATCAGTGCATGAGTGCCACGTGATCAGTGTATGATATGTCACGTGACAGGTGTGTGATCAGCCACGTGAACAGTGCATGTTCAGCCACGTATTCAGTGCATGATAGCCACGTGATCAGTGCATGATCAGTTACGTGAGCAGTGTATGATCAGCCACGTGATCAGTGCATGGTCAGACACGTGAACAGTGTATGATCAGCCACGTGATCAGTGCATGATATGCAAGTGATCAGTGCATGATCAATCACGTGATCAGTGTATGATCAGCCACGTGAACAGTGCATGCTCAGTCACGTGATCAGGGCCTGCTGAGCTGCGTGATTACTGTCTGCTCATCTGCTTGACAATTGCCAGCTGAGCTGCACGATTCCTGCCTGTCATCTGCTTGACAATTGCCAGCTCTGCTGCGTAATTCCTGCCTGCTCAGCTGCTTGATTATTGCCAGCTGAGCAGCATGATTCCTCACAGCTGATTTCCAAGATAATTGCCTGCTGACTGTATGATTCGTGCCTACTCAGCTCTTTGTTTATTGCCTCCAGAGGCACATGATCAGTGTATGATAGCAAACATGCTCAGCGCATGATCAGTCACATGGTCAGCGCCATTAAGTCACGTGATCACTAAATGATAGTCATGTGATCAGTCCATGCTCGGTCACGGTATCAGTGCATGATCAGCCACGTGATCAGTGCATGATCTGTCACATGATTACTGTATGATCATCCACGTGATCAGTGCATGGGCAGTCATGTGATCAGTGGATGATATAGACGTTATCAGTGCATGATCATTCTCGTGATCACTGCACGATAGCCACGTGATCACTGCATGATCAGTCACGTGATCAGTGCATGATCAGTCATGTGACCAGTACATGGTAGCTGCGTGATCATCGCATGATCAGCCACGTGAGCAGTGCATGGTAGCCACGTGATCAGTGCATGATCAGACACGAGATTAGTGCATGATCAGTCATGTGATCAGTGCATGATCAGCCACGTGATCAGTGCATGACCAGGCACGTGATCAGTGTATGTCCAGCCAAGTGATCAGTGCATGATAGCCACGTGATCAGTGCATGATCAGTCACGTGATCAGTGCATGATCAGTCACGTGATCAGTGTATGATCAGCCACGTGATCAGTGCATGATCAGACACATGATCAGTGCATGATCAATTACGTGATCAGTGCATGATCAGTCACGTGACCAGTACATGGTAGCTACGTGATCATTGCCAGATCAGCCACGTGAGGAGTGCATGATAGCCACGTGATCAGTGCATGATCAGCCATGTGATAAGTGCATGATCAGTCACGTGATCAGTGCATGGACAGTCACGTGATCAGTGGATGATCAGTCACGTGATAGGTGTGTGATCAGTCACGTGATCAGTGCATGGTCAGTCACGTGATCAGTGCATGATCAGCCACGTGATCATTGCATGGTCAGTCACGTGATCAGTGCATGATCAGCCACATGATCAGTGCATAATCAGTCACGTGATCAGTGCATGGTCAGTCACGTGATCAGTGCATGATCATCCATATGATCAGTGCATGTGGAGTCATGTAGTCAATGCATGATAGCGCCGTGATCAGTGCATGATCAGTCCCGTGATGAGTGTATGACCAGCCAAGTGATCAGTGCAAGATAGTTACGTGATCAGTGCATGATCAGTCATGTGACCAGTACATGGTAGATGCGTGATCATTGCATGATCAGCCACGTGAACAGTGCATGGTAGACACGTGATCAGTGCATGATCACTCACGTGATCTGTGCATGATCAGTCACGTGATGTGTGCATGATCAGTCACGTGATCAGTGCATGATCAATTACCTGATCAGTGCATGAATAGTCACGTGACCAGTGCATGGTAGCTATGTGATCATTGCATGATCAGCCACGTGAGCAGTGCATGATAGCCACGTGATCAGTGCATGATCAGCCATGTGATCAGTGCATGATAAGTCACGTGATCAGTGCATGATCAGCCACGTGATCAGTGCATGATCAGTCAAGTGACCAGTACATGGTAGCTACGTGATCATTGCATGATCAGCCACGTGATCTGTGCATGATAGCCACGTGATCAGAGCATGATCAGTCACATGATACGTGTGTGATCAGCCACGTGACCAGTGCATAATATCAGTGCATGATAGCCACGTGAGCAGTGCATGAGTGCCACGTGATCCGTGCATGATATGTCACGTGACAGGTGTGTGATCAGCCATGTGAGCAGTGCATGTTCAGCCACGTATTCAGTGCATGGTAACCACGTGATCAGTGCATGATCAGTTACGTGAGCAGTGTATGATCAGCCACGTGATCAGTGCATGGTCAGACACTTGAACAGTGTATGATCAGCCACGTGATCAGTGCATGATATCCAAGTGATCAGTGCATGATCAATCACGTGATCAGTGTATGAGCAGCCACGTGAACAGTGCATACTCAGTCACGTGATCAGGGCCTGCTGAGCTGCGTATTTACTGTCTGCTCATCTGCTTGACAATTGCCAGCTGAGCTGCACGATTCCTGCCTGTCATCTGCTTGACAATTGCCAGCTGTGCTGTGTAATTCCTGCCTGCTCAGCTGCTTGATTATTGCCAGCTGAGCAGCATGATTCCTCACAGCTGAATTCCATGATTATTGCCTGCTGACTGTATGATTCGTGCCTACTCAGCTCTTTGTTTATTGCCTCCAGAGGCACATGATCAGTGTATGATAGCAAACATGATCAGCGCATGATCAGTCACATGATCAGCGCCATTAAGTCACGTGATCACTACATGATAGTCATGTGATCAGTCCATGCTCAGTCACGGTATCAGTGCATGATCAGCCACGTGATCAGTGCATGATTTGTCTCATGATTAGTGTATGATCATCCACGTGATCAGTGCATGATATAGACATGATCAGTGCATGATCAGTCTCGTGATCAGTGCATGATAGCCACGTGATCAGTGCATGATCAGTCACCTGATGGGTGTATGATCATTCACGTGACCTGTACATGGTAGCTACATGATCATTGCATGATCAGCCACGTGAGTAGTGCACGATAGCCACGTGATCACTGCATGATCAGTCACGTGATCAGTGCATGATCAGTCATGTGACCAGTACATGGTAGCTGCGTGATCATCGCATGATCAGCCACGTGAGCAGTGCATGATAGCCACGTGATCAGTGCATGAACAGACACGAGATCAGTGCATGATCAGTCACGTGATCAGTGCATGATAGCCACGTGATCAGTGCATGAACAGACAAGAGATCAGTGCATGATCAGTCACGTGATCAGTGCATGATCAGCCACGTGATCAGTGCATGATCAGTCACGTGATCAGTGCATGATCAGTCACGTGATCTGTGCATGATAGCCAGGTGATCAGTGCATGATAGCCACGTGATCAGTGCATGATCAGTCACGTGATCAGTGCATGATCAGCCACGTGATCAGTGCATGATCAGGCACGTGATCAGTGTATGTCCAGCCAAGTGATCAGTGCATGATAGACACGTTATCAGCGCATGATCAGTCACGTGATCAGTGCATGATCAGCCACGGGATAACTACATGATAGCCAGGTGATCAGTGCATGATCAGCCACGTGATCAGTGCATAATCAGTCACGTGATCAGTGCATGGTCAGTCACGTGATCAGTGCATAATCATCCACGTGATCAGTGTATGTGGATTCATGTAATCAATGCATGATAGCGCCTTGATCAGTGCACGATCAGTCCCGTGATGAGTGTATGATCAGCCAAGTGATCAGTGCATGATAGCCACGTGATCAGTGCATACTATTACGTGAACAATGCATGCGCAATCACGTGATCAGTGCATGAGGAGTCATGTAGTCAATGCATGATAGCACCGTGATCTGTGCACGATCAGTCCCGTGATGAGTGTATGATCAGCCAAGTGATCAGTGCAAGATAGCTACGTGATCAGTGCATGATCAGTCACATGATCAGTGCATGATCAGTCACGTGATAGGTGTGATCAGCCATGTGAACAGTGCATGCTCAGTCACGTGATCAGGGCCTGCTGAGCTGCGTGATTACTGTCTGCTCATCTGCTTGACAATTTCCAGCTGAGCTGCACGATTCCTGCCTGTCATCTCCTTGACAATTGCCACCTGTGCTGCGTAATTCCTGCCTGCTCATCTACTTGATTATTGCCAGCTGAGCAGCATGATTTCTCAGAGCTGAGTTCCATGATTATAGCCTGCTGACTGATTCCTGCCTACTCAGCTCTATGTTCATTGCCTCCAGAGGCACATGATCAGTGTGTGACACCAAACATGATCAGCACATGATCAGTCACATGATCAATGCATGATAAGCCAGGTGATCAGTGCATGATCAATTATGTGATCAGTGCATGATCAGTCATGTGACCAGTACATGGTAGCTGCGTGATCATTGCATGATCAGCCACGTGAGCAGTGCATGAAAGCCACGTAATCAGTGCATGATCAGTCACGTGATCTGTGCATGATCAGTCACGAGATCAGTGCATGATCATTACCTGATCAGTGCATGATCAGTCACGTGACCAGTGCATGGTAGCTACGTGATCATTGCATGATCAGCCACGTGAGCAGTGCATGATAGCCACGTGATCAGTGCATGATCAGCCACGTGATCAGTGCATGATCAGTCACGTGATCAGTGTACGATCAGCCACGTGATCAGTGCATGATCAGTCACGTGATCTGTGCATGATCAGTCACGAGATCCGTGCATGATCAATTACCTGATCAGTGCATGATCAGTCACGTGAGCAATGCATGGTAACTACGTGATCTTTGCATGATAAGCCACGTGAGCAGTGCATGATCAGTCACGTGATCAGTGTATGATCAGCCACGTGATCAGTGCATGATCAGTCACCTGAGCAGTACATGGTAGCTACGTGATCATTGCATGATCAGCCACGTGATCTGTGCATGATAGCCACGTGATCAGTGCATGATCAGTCACATGATACGTGTGTGATCAGCCACGTGACCAGTGCATGATATCAGTGCATGATAGCCATGTGATCAGTGCATGATCAGTCATGTGACCAGTATATGGTAGCTACGTGATCATTCCTTGACGAGCCACGTGATCAGTGCATGATAGCCACATGATGTGTGCATGATCAGTTACGTTAGCAGAGTATGATCAGCCACGTGATCAGTGCATGAGTGCCACGTGATCAGTGCATGATATGTCACGTGACATGTGTGTGATCAGCCACGTGAACAGTGCATGTTCAGCCACGTATTCAGTGCATGATAGCCACGTGATCAGTGCATGATCAGTTACGTGAGCAGTGTATGATCAGCCACGTGATCAGTGCATGGTCAGACACGTGAACAGTGTATGATCAGCCACGTGATCAGTGCATGATATGCAAGTGATCAGTGCATGATCAATCACGTGATCAGTGTATGAGCAGCCACGTGAACAGTGCATGCTCAGTCACGTGATCAGGGCCTGCTGAGCTGCGTGATTACTGTCTGCTCATCTGCTTGACAATTGCCAGCTGAGCTGCACGATTCCTGCCTGTCATCTGCTTGACAATTGCCAGCTCTGCTGCGTAATTCCTGCCTGCTCAGCTGCTTGATTATTGCCAGCTGAGCAGCATGATTCCTCACAGCTGATTTCCAAGATAATTGCCTGCTGACTGTATGATTCGTGCCTACTCAGCTCTTTGTTTATTGCTTCCAGAGGCACATGATCAGTGTATGATGGCAAACATGCTCAGCGCATGATCAGTCACATGGTCAGCGCCATTAAGTCACGTGATCACTACATGATAGTCATGTGATCAGTCCATGCTCAGTCACGGTATCAGTGCATGATCAGCCACGTGATCAGTGCATGATCTGTCACATGATTACTGTATGATCATCCACGTGATCAGTGCATGGGCAGTCATGTGATCAGTGGATGATATAGACGTTATCAGTGCATGATCATTCTCGTGATCAGTGCATGATAGCCACGTGATCAGTGCATGATCAGTCACCTGATTGGTGTATGATCATTCACGTGACCTGTACATGGTAGCTACATGATCATTGCATGATCAGCCACGTGAGTAGTGCATGATAGCCACGTGATCACTGCATGATCAGTCACGTGATCAGTGCATGATCAGTCATGTGACCAGTACATGGTAGCTGCGTGATCATCCCATGATCAGCCACGTGAGCAGTGCATGATAGCCACGTGATCAGTGCATGATCAGACACGAGATCAGTGCATGATCAGTCACGTGATCAGTGCATGATCAGCCACGTGATCAGTGCATGACCAGGCATGTGATCAGTGTATGTCCAGCCAAGTGATCAGTGCATGATAGCCACGTGATCAGTGCATTATCAGTCACGTGATCAGTGTATGATCAGCCACGTGATCAGTGCATGATCAGCCACATGATCAGTGCATGATCAATTATGTGATCAGTGCATGATCAGTCACGTGACCAGTACATGGTAGCTACATGATCATTGCCAGATCAGCCACGTGAGCAGTGCATGATAGCCACGTGATCAGTGCATGATCAGCCATGTGATCAGTGCATGATCAGTCACGTGATCAGTTCATGGTCAGTCACGTGATCAGTGCATGATCATCCACGTGATCAGTGCATGTGGAGTCATATAGTCAATGCATGATAGCGCCATGATCAGTGCACGATCAGTCCCGTGATGAGTGTATGATCGGCCAAGTGATCAGTGCAAGATAGCTACGTGATCAGTGCATGATCAGTCACATGATCAGTGCATGATCAGTCACGTGATAGGTGTGTGATCAGCCATGTGAACAGTGCATGCTCAGTCACGTGATCAGGGCCTGCTGAGCTGGGTGATTACTGTCTGCTCATCTGCTTGACAATTTCCAGCTGAGCTGCACGATTCCTGCCTGTCATCTCCTTGACAATTACCACCTGTGCTACGTAATTCCTGCCTGCTCATCTACTTGATTATTGCCAGCTGAGCAGCATGATTTCTCAGAGCTGAGTTCCATGATTATAGCCTGCTGACTGATTCCTGCCTACTCAGCTCTATGTTCATTGCCTCCAGAGGCACATGATCAGTGTGTGACACCAAACATGATAGGCACATGATCAGTCACATGATCAATGCATGATAAGCCAGGTGATCAGTGCATGATCAGTACGTGATCAGTGCATGATCACTCATGTGACCAGTACATTGTAGCTGCGTGACCATTGCATGATCAGCCACGTGAGCAGTGCATGATAGCCACGTGATCAGTTCATGATCAGCCAATGGATCAGTGCATGATCAGTCACGTGACCAGTACATGGTAGCTACGTGATCATTGCATGATCAGCCACGTGATCTGTGCATGATAGCCACGTGATCAGTGCATGATCAGTCACGTGATACATGTGTGATCAGCCACGTGACCAGTGCATGATATCCACGTGATCAGTGCAGGATAGCCACGTGATCACTTCATGATTAGTCACGTGATCTGTAAATGATCAGTCACGTGATACGTGTCTGATCAGCCACCGGATCAGTGCGTGCTGAGCCACGTGATCAGTGCAGGATCAATTACATGATCAGTGCATGATCAGTCACGAGACCAGTACATGGTTGCTACGTGATCGTTGCATGATCAGCCAAGTGAGCAGAGCATGATAGCCACGTGATCAGTGCATTATCAGTCACATGATCAGTACATGATCAGTCACGTGAACAGTGCATGATCATTTACGTGATCTGTGCATGATCAGTCACGTGACCAGTATATGGTAGCTTTGTGATCATTCCATGAAGAACCACGTGAGCAGTGCATGATAGCCATGTGATGTGTGCATGATGAGTTACGTGAGCAGTGTATGATCAGCCACGTGATCAGTGCATGAGTGCCACGTGATCCGTGCATGATATGTCACGTGACAGGTGTGTGATCAGCCACGTGAGCAGTGCATGTTCAGCCACGTATTCAGTGCATGATAGCCACGTGATCAGTGCATGATCAGTTACGTGAGCAGTGTATGATCAGCCACATGATCAGTGCATGTTCAGACACGTGAACAGTGTATGTCCAACCAAGTGATCAGTGCATGATAGCCACGTGATCAGTGCATGATCAGCCACGTGAGCAGTGCATGATAGCCACGTGATCAGTGATTGATCAGACACGAGATCAGTGCATGATCAGTCACGTGATCAGTGCATGATCAGCCACGTGATCAGTACATGACCAGGCACGTGATCAGTGTATGTCCAGCCAAGTGATCAGTGCATGATAGCCACGTGATCAGTGCATGATCAGTCACGTGATCAGTGCATGATCAGTCACGTGATCAGTGTATGATCAGCCACGTGATCAGTGCATGATCAGACACATGATCAGTGCATGATCAATTACGTGATCAGTGCATGATCAGTCACGTGACCAGTACATGGTAGCTACGTGATCATTGCCAGATCAGCCACGTGAGGAGTGCATGATAGCCACGTGATCAGTGCATGATCAGCCATGTGATAAGTGCATGATCAGTCACGTGATCAGTGCATGGACAGTCACGTGATAGGTGTGTGATCAGCCACGTGAAGAGTGCATGCTCAGTCACGTGATCAGGGCCTGCTGAGCTGCGTGATTACTGTCTGCTCATCTGCTTGACAATTTCCAGCTGAGCTGCACGATTCCTGCCTGTCATCTGCTTCACAATTGCCAGCTGTGCTGCGTAATTCCTGCCTGCTCAGCTGCTTGATTATTGCCAGCTGAGCAGCATGATTCCTCACAGCTGAGTCCATGATTATTGCCTGCTGACTGTATGATTCGTGCCTACTCAGCTCTTTGTTTATTGCCTCCAGAGTCACATGATCAGTGTATGATAGCAAACATGATCAGCGCATGATCAGTCACATGATCAGCGCCATTAAGTCACGTGATCACTACATGATAGTCATGTGATCAGTCCATGCTCAGTCACGGTATCAGTGCATGATCAGCCACGTGATCAGTGCATGATCAGTTACGTGATCAGTGCATGATCAGTTACGTGAGCAGTGTATGATCAGCCACGTGATCAGTGCATGGTCAGACACGTGAACAGTGTATGATCAGCCACGTGATCAGTGCATGATATCCAAGTGATCAGTGCATGATCAGTCACGTGATCAGTGTATGATCAGCCACGTGAACAGTGCATGCTCAGTCACGTGATCAGGGCCTGCTGAGCTGCGTGATTACTGTCTGCTCATCTGCTTGACAATTGCCAGCTGAGCTGCACGATTCCTGCCTGTCATCTGCTTGACAATTGCCAGCTGTGCTGCGTAATTCCTGCCTGCTCAGCTGCTTGATTATTGCCAGCTGAGCAGCATGATTCCTCACAGCTGAGTTCCATGATTATTGTCTGCTGACTGTTTGATTCGTGCCTACTCAGCTGTTTGTTTATTGCCTCCAGAGGCACATGATCAGTGTATGATAGCAAACATGATCAGTGCATGATCAGTCACATGATCAGCGCCATTAAGTCACGTGATCACTACATGATAGTCATGTGATCAGTCCATGCTCAGTCACGGTATCAGTGCATGATCAGCCACGTGATCAGTGCATGATCTGTCACATGATTAGTGTATGATCATCCACGTGATCAGTGCATGATATAGACGTGATCAGTGCATGATCAGTCACGTGATCAGTGCATGATCAGTCACGTGATCAGTGCATGATCAGTCACCTGAAGGGTGTATGATCATTCACGTGACCTGTACATGGTAGCTACATGATCATTGCATGATCAGCCACGTGAGTAGTGCATGATAGCCACGTGATCAGTGCATGATCAGTCACGTGATCAGTGCATGATCAGTCATGTGACCAGTACATGGTAGCTGCGTGATCATGCATGATCAGCCACGTGAGCAGTGCATGATAGCCACGTGATCAGTGCATGATCAGTCACGTGATCAGTGCATGATCAGTCACGTGATCAGTGCATGATCAGCCACGTGATCAGTGCATGATCAGTCACGTGATCAGTGCATGATCAGCCACGTGATCAGTGCATGATAGCCACGTGATCAGTGCATGATCAGTCACGTGATCAGTGCATGATCAGCCACGTGATCAGTGCATGATCAGCCACGTGATCAGTGCATGATCAGCCACGTGATCAGTGCATGATCAGTCACGTGATCAGTGCATGATCAGTCACGTGATCAGTGCATGATCAGCCACGTGATCAGTGCATGATCAGTCACGTGATCAGTGCATGATAGCCCGTGATCAGTGCATGATCAGTCCCGTGATCAGTGCATGATCAGCCACGTGATCAGTGCATGATAGCCACGTGATCAGTGCATGATCAGTCACGTGATCAGTGCATGATCAGCCACGTGATCAGTGCATGATAGCCACGTGATCAGTGCATGATATCACGTGATCAGTGCATGATCAGCCACGTGATCAGTGCATGATCAGTCACGTGTCAGTGCATGAGCCCGTGATCAGTGCATGATCAGTCCCGTGATCAGTGCATGATCAGCCACGTGATCAGTGCATGATCAGCCACGTGATCAGTGCATGATCAGTCACGTGATCAGTGCATGATCAGTCACGTGATCAGTGTGTGATCAGCCACGTGAACAGTGCATGCTCAGTCACGTGATCAGGGCCTGCTGAGCTGCGTGATTACTGTCTGCTCATCTGCTTGACAATTGCCAGCTGAGCTGCACGATTCCTGCCTGTCATCTGCTTGACAATTGCCAGCTGTGCTGCGTAATTCCTGCCTGCTCATCTGCTTGATTATTGCCAGCTGAGCAGCATGATTTCTCACAGCTGAGTTCCATGATTATAGCCTGCTGACTGATTCGTGCCTACTCAGCTCTTTGTTCATTGCCTCCAGAGGCACATGATCAGTGTATGACACCAAACATGATCAGTGCATGATCAGTCACATGATCAGTGCATGATAGCCACGTGATCAGTGCATGATCAGTCATGTGATCAGTGCATGATCAGTCATGTGATCAGTGCATGATAGCCACGTGATCAGTGCATGATCAGCCACGTGATCAGTGCATGATCAGTTACGTGATCAGTGCATGATCAGTCATGTGACCAGTGCATGATAGCTGCGTGATCAGTGCATGATCAGCCACGTGATCAGTGCATGATCAGTCACGTGATCAGTGCATGATCAGCCACGTGATCAGTGCATGATCAGTCACGTGATCAGTGCATGATCAGCCACGTGATCAGTGCATGATCAGCCACGTGATCAGTGCATGATCAGCCACGTGATCAGTGCATGATCAGTCACGTGATCAGTGCATGATCAGTCACGTGATCAGTGCATGGTACCACGTGATCAGTGCATGATCAGCCACGTGATCAGTGCATGATCAGTCACGTGATCAGTGCATGATCAGCCACGTGATCAGTGCATGATCAGTCACGTGATCAGTGCATGATCAGTCACGTGATCAGTGCATGATCAGCCACGTGATCAGTGCATGATCAGTCACGTGATCAGTGCATGATAGCCACGTGATCAGTGCATGATCAGCCACGTGATCAGTGCATGATGATAGCCACGTGATCAGTGCATGATCAGCCACGTGATCAGTGCATGATCAGTCACGTGATCAGTGCATGATCAGCCACGTGATCAGTGCATGATCAGTCACGTGATCAGTACATGGTAGCTACGTGATCAGTGCATGATCAGCCACGTGATCAGTGCATGATAGCCACGTGATCAGTGCATGATCAGTCACGTGATCAGTGTGTGATCAGCCACGTGATCAGTGCATGATATCAGTGCATGATAGCCACGTGATCAGTGCATGATCAGTCACGTGACCAGTATATGGTAGCTACGTGATCATTCCATGACGAGCCACGTGATCAGTGCATGATAGCCACGTGATGTGTGCATGATCAGTTACGTGAGCAGAGTATGATCAGCCACGTGATCAGTGCATGAGTGCCACGTGATCAGTGCATGATATGTCACGTGACAGGTGTGTGATCAGCCACGTGAACAGTGCATGTTCAGCCACGTATTCAGTGCATGATAGCCACGTGATCAGTGCATGATCAGTTACGTGAGCAGTGTATGATCTGCCACGTGATCACTGCATGGTCAGACACGTGAACAGTGTATGATCAGCCACGTGATCAGTGCATGATATCCAAGTGATCAGTGCATGATCAATCACGTGATCTGTGTATGATCAGCCACGTGAACAGTGCATGCTCAGTCACGTGATCAGGGCCTGCTGAGCTTCGTGACTACTGTCTGCTCATCTGATTGACAATTGCCAGCTGAGCTGCATGATTCCTGCCTGCTCAGCTGCTTGATTATTGCCAGCTGAGCAGCATGATTCCTCACAGCTGAGTTCCAAGATAATTGCCTGCTGACTGTATGATTCGTGCCTACTCAGCTCTTTGTTTATTGCCTCCAGAGGCACATGATCAGTGTATGATAGCAAACATGATCAGTGCATGATCAGTCACATGATCAGCGCCATTAAGTCACGTGATCACTACATGATAGTCATGTGATCAGTCCATGCTCAGTCACGGTATCAGTGCATGATCAGCCACGTGATCAGTGCATGATCTGTCACATGATTAGTGTATGATCATCCACGTGATCAGTGCATGGGCAGTCATGTGATCAGTGGATGATATAGACGTGATCAGTGCATGATCAGTCTCGTGATCAGTGCATGATAGCCACGTGATCAGTGCATGATCAGTCACCTGATGGGTGTATGATCATTCACGTGACCTGTACATGGTAGCTACATGATCATTGCATGATCAGCCACGTGAGTAGTGCATGATAGCCACGTGATCAGTGCATGATCAGTCACGTGATCAGTGCATGATCAGTCATGTGACCAGTACATGGTAGCTGCGTGATCATGCATGATCAGCCACGTGATCAGTGCATGATCAGCCACGTGATCAGTGCATGATCAGCCACGTGATCAGTGCATGATAGCCACGTGATCAGTGCATGATCAGTCACGTGATCAGTGCATGATCAGCCACGTGATCAGTGCATGATCAGCCACGTGATCAGTGCATGATCAGTTACGTGATCAGTGCATGATCAGTCACGTGATCAGTGCATTGTAGCTACGTGATCATTGCATGATCAGCCACGTGATCAGTGCATGATAGCCACGTGATCAGTGCATGATCAGCCACGTGATCAGTGCATGATCAGTCACGTGATCAGTGCATGATCAGTCACGTGATCAGTGCATGATCAGCCACGTGATCAGTGCATGTCAGTCATGTATCAGTGCATGATAGCCCGTGATCAGTGCATGATCAGTCCCGTGATCAGTGCATGATCAGCCACGTGATCAGTGCATGATAGCCACGTGATCAGTGCATGATCAGTCACGTGATCAGTGCATGATCAGTCACGTGATCAGTGTGTGATCAGCCACGTGAACAGTGCATGCTCAGTCACGTGATCAGGGCCTGCTGAGCTGCGTGATTACTGTCTGCTCATCTGCTTGACAATTGCCAGCTGAGCTGCACGATTCCTGCCTGTCATCTGCTTGACAATTGCCACCTGTGCTGCGTAATTCCTGCCTGCTCATCTGCTTGATTATTGCCAGCTGAGCAGCATGATTTCTCAGAGCTGAGTTCCATGATTATAGCCTGCTGACTGATTCGTGCCTACTCAGCTCTTTGTTCATTGCCTCCAGAGGCACATGATCAGTGTATGACACCAAACATGATCAGTGCATGATCAGTCACATGATCAGTGCATGATAAGCCACGTGATCAGTGCATGAT
Source organism: Bos javanicus (assembly GCF_032452875.1). Classification (NCBI taxonomy): domain Eukaryota; kingdom Metazoa; phylum Chordata; class Mammalia; order Artiodactyla; family Bovidae; genus Bos; species Bos javanicus. Next base: position 641,312 of record NW_026893644.1, on the reverse strand, counting down.
CAGTCATGTGATCAGTGCATGATCAGTCACGTGATCAGTGCATGATAGCTGCGTGATCAGTGCATGATCAGCCACGTGATCAGTGCATGATAGCCACGTGATCAGTGCATGATCAGTCACGTGATCAGTGCATGATCAGTCACGTGATCAGTGCATGATAGCTACGTGATCAGTGCATGATCAGCCACGTGATCAGTGCATGATAGCCACGTGATCAGTGCATGATCAGTCACGTGATCAGTGCATGATCAGCCACGTGATCAGTGCATGATGCCACGTGATCAGTGCATGATAGTCACGTGACAGTGCATGATCAGCCACGTGATCAGTGCATGATCAGCCACGTGATCAGTGCATGATAGCCACGTGATCAGTGCATGATCAGTCACGTGATCAGTGCATGATCAGCCACGTGATCAGTGCATGATCAGCCACGTGATCAGTGCATGATCAGTCACGTGATCAGTGCATGATCAGCCACGTGATCAGTGCATGATCAGTCACGTGATCAGTGCATGATCAGTCACGTGATCAGTGCATGATCAGTCACGTGATCAGTGCATGATCAGTCACGTGATCAGTGCATGGTACCACGTGATCAGTGCATGATCAGCCACGTGATCAGTGCATGATCAGTCACGTGATCAGTGCATGATCAGCCACGTGATCAGTGCATGATCAGTCACGTGATCAGTGCATGATCAGTCACGTGATCAGTGCATGATCAGTTACGTGATCAGTGCATGATCAGTCACGTGATCAGTGCATGATAGCCACGTGATCAGTGCATGATCAGCCACGTGATCAGTGCATGATAGCCACGTGATCAGTGCATGATCAGCCACGTGATCAGTGCATGATCAGTCACGTGATCAGTGCATGATCAGCCACGTGATCAGTGCATGATCAGTCACGTGATCAGTGCATGATCAGTCACGTGATCAGTGCATGGTAGCTACGTGATCAGTGCATGATCAGCCACGTGATCAGTGCATGATAGCCACGTGATCAGTGCATGATCAGCCACGTGATCAGTGCATGATCAGTCACGTGATCAGTGCATGATCAGCCACGTGATCAGTGCATGATCAGTCACGTGATCAGTGCATGATCAGTCACGTGATCAGTACATGGTAGCTACGTGATCATTGCATGATCAGCCACGTGATCAGTGCATGATAGCCACGTGATCAGTGCATGATCAGTCACGTGATCAGTGTGTGATCAGCCACGTGATCAGTGCATGATATCAGTGCATGATAGCCACGTGATCAGTGCATGATCAGTCACGTGACCAGTATATGGTAGCTACGTGATCATTCCATGACGAGCCACGTGATCAGTGCATGATAGCCACGTGATGTGTGCATGATCAGTTACGTGAGCAGAGTATGATCAGCCACGTGATCAGTGCATGAGTGCCACGTGATCAGTGCATGATATGTCACGTGACAGGTGTGTGATCAGCCACGTGAACAGTGCATGTTCAGCCACGTGATCAGTGCATGATAGCCACGTGATCAGTGCATGATCAGTTACGTGAGCAGTGTATGATCTGCCACGTGATCACTGCATGGTCAGACACGTGAACAGTGTATGATCAGCCACGTGATCAGTGCATGATATCCAAGTGATCAGTGCATGATCAATCACGTGATCTGTGTATGATCAGCCACGTGAACAGTGCATGCTCAGTCACGTGATCAGGGCCTGCTGAGCTGCGTGATTACTGTCTGCTCATCTGCTTGACAATTGCCAGCTGAGCTGCACGATTCCTGCCTGTCATCTGCTTGACAATTGCCAGCTGTGCTGCGTAATTCCTGCCTGCTCAGCTGCTTGATTATTGCCAGCTGAGCAGCATGATTCCTCACACCTGAGTTCCATGATTATTGCCTGCTGACTGTTTGATTCGTGCCTACTCAGCTCTTTGTTTATTGCCTCCAGAGGCACATGATCAGTGTATGATAGCAAACATGATCAGCGCATGATCAGTCACATGATCAGCGCCATTAAGTCACGTGATCACTACATGATAGTCATGTGATCAGTCCATGCTCAGTCACGGTATCAGTGCATGATCAGCCACGTGATCAGTGCATGATCTGTCACATGATTACTGTATGATCATCCACGTGATCAGTGCATGGGCAGTCATGTGATCAGTGCATGATATAGACGTGATCAGTGCATGATCAGTCTCGTGATCAGTGCATGATAGCCACGTGATCAGTGCATGATCAGTCACCTGATGGGTGTATGATCATTCACGTGACCTGTACATGGTAGCTACATGATCATTGCATGATCAGCCACGTGAGTAGTGCATGATAGCCACGTGATCACTGCATGATCAGTCACGTGATCAGTGCATGATCAGTCATGTGACCAGTACATGGTAGCTGCGTGATCATGCATGATCAGCCACGTGAGCAGTGCATGATAGCCACGTGATCAGTGCATGATCAGACACGTGATCAGTGCATGATCAGTCACGTGATCAGTGCATGATCAGCCACGTGATCAGTGCATGATCAGGCACGTGATCAGTGCATGATCAGCCACGTGATCAGTGCATGATAGCCACGTGATCAGTGCATGATCAGTCACGTGATCAGTGCATGATCAGTCACGTGATCAGTGCATGATCAGCCACGTGATCAGTGCATGATCAGCCACGTGATCAGTGCATGATCAGTCATGTGTCAGTGCATGATCAGCCGTGATCAGTGCATGATCAGTCCCGTGATCAGTGCATGATCAGCCACGTGATCAGTGCATGATAGCCACGTGATCAGTGCATGATCAGTCACGTGATCAGTGCATGATCAGTCACGTGATCAGTGTGTGATCAGCCACGTGATCAGTGCATGATCAGTCACGTGATCAGGGCCTGCTGAGCTGCGTGATTACTGTCTGCTCATCTGCTTGACAATTGCCAGCTGAGCTGCACGATTCCTGCCTGTCATCTGCTTGACAATTGCCACCTGTGCTACGTAATTCCTGCCTGCTCATCTACTTGATTATTGCCAGCTGAGCAGCATGATTTCTCAGAGCTGAGTTCCATGATTATAGCCTGCTGACTGATTCCTGCCTACTCAGCTCTATGTTCATTGCCTCCAGAGGCACATGATCAGTGTATGACACCAAACATGATCAGTGCATGATCAGTCACATGATCAGTGCATGATAAGCCACGTGATCAGTGCATGATCAGTTACGTGATCAGTGCATGATCAGTCACGTGATCAGTGCATGGTAGCTGCGTGATCAGTGCATGATCAGCCACGTGATCAGTGCATGATAGCCACGTGATCAGTGCATGATCAGTCACGTGATCAGTGCATGATCAGTCACGTGATCAGTGCATGATCAGTCACGTGATCAGTGCATGATCAGTCACGTGACCAGTGCATGATAGCTACGTGATCATTGCATGATCAGCCACGTGATCAGTGCATGATAGCCACGTGATCAGTGCATGATCAGCCACGTGATCAGTGCATGATCAGTCACGTGATCAGTGCATGATCAGCCACGTGATCAGTGCATGATCAGTCACGTGATCAGTGCATGGTAGCTACGTGATCAGTGCATGATCAGCCACGTGATCAGTGCATGATAGCCACGTGATCAGTGCATGATCAGTCACATGATACGTGTGTGATCAGCCACGTGATCAGTGCATGATATCAGTGCATGATAGCCACGTGATCAGTGCATGATCAGCCACGTGATCAGTGCATGATCAGTCACGTGATCAGTACATGGTAGCTACGTGATCAGTGCATGATCAGCCACGTGATCAGTGCATGATAGCCACGTGATCAGTGCATGATCAGTCACGTGATCATGTGTGATCAGCCACGTGATCAGTGCATGATAGCCACGTGATCAGTGCATGATCAGCCACGTGATCAGTGCATGATCAGTCACGTGATCAGTGCATGATCAGTCACGTGATCAGTGCATGATCAGCCACGTGATCAGTGCATGATCAGCCACGTGATCAGTGCATGATCAGCCACGTGATCAGTGCATGATCAGTCACGTGATCAGTACATGGTAGCTACGTGATCAGTGCATGATCAGCCACGTGATCAGTGCATGATAGCCACGTGATCAGTGCATGATCAGTCACGTGATACATGTGTATTCAGCCACGTGATCAGTGCATGATATCCACGTGATCAGTGCAGGATAGCCACGTGATCACTTCATTATAAGTCACGTGATCAGTGCATGATCAGTCACGTGATACGTGTCTGATCAGCCACTGGATCAGTGCATGATGAGCCACGTGATCAGTGCAGGATCAATTACGTGATCAGTGCATGATCAGTCACGTGACCAGTACATGGTTGCTACGTTATCGTTGCATGATCAGCCACGTGATCAGTGCATGATAGCCACGTGATCAGTGCATTATCAGTCACGTGATCAGTACATGATCAGTCACGTGAACAGTGCATGATCATTTACGTGATCTGTGCATGATCAGTCACGTAACGAGTATATGGTAGCTTCGTGATCATTCCATGACGAACCACGTGAGCAGTGCATGATAGCCACGTGATAAGTGCATTATCAGTTACGTGAGCAGTGTATGATCAGCCACGTGATCAGTGCATGAGTTCCAGGTGATCAGTGCATGATATGTCACGTGACAGGTGTGTGATCAGCCACGTGAACAGTGCATGTTCAGCCACGTGATCAGTGCATGATAGCCACGTGATCAGTGCATGATCAGTTACGTGAGCAGTGTATGATCAGCCACGTGATCAGTGCATGGTCAGACACGTGAACAGTGTATGATCAGCCACGTGATCAGTGCATGATATCCAAGTGATCAGTGCATGATCAATCACGTGATCAGTGTATGATCAGCCACGTGAACAGTGCATGCTCAGTCACGTGATCAGGGCCTGCTGAGCTGCGTGATTACTGTCTGCTCATCTGCTTGACAATTGCCAGCTGAGCTGCACGATTCCTGCCTGTCATCTGCTTGACAATTGCCAGCTGTGCTGCGTAATTCCTGCCTGCTCAGCTGCTTGATTATTGCCAGCTGAGCAGCATGATTCCTCACAGCTGAGTTCCATGATTATTGCCTGCTGACTGTATGATTCGTGCCTACTCAGCTCTTTGTTTATTGCCTCCAGAGGCACATGATCAGTGTATGATAGCAAACATGATCAGCGCATGATCAGTCACATGATCAGCGCCATTAAGTCACGTGATCACTACATGATAGTCATGTGATCAGTCCATGCTCAGTCACGGTATCAGTGCATGATCAGCCACGTGATCAGTGCATGATTTGTCACATGATTAGTGTATGATCATCCACGTGATCAGTGCATGATATAGACGTGATCAGTGCATGATCAGTCTCGTGATCAGTGCATGATAGTCACGTGATCAGTGCATGATCAGTCACCTGATGGGTGTATGATCATTCACGTGACCTGTACATGGTAGCTACATGATCATTGCATGATCAGCCACGTGAGTAGTGCATGATAGCCACGTGATCAGTGCATGATCAGTCACGTGATCAGTGCATGATCAGTCACGTGATCAGTGCATGATCAGCACGTGATCAGTGCATGTCCAGCCACGTGATCAGTGCATGATAGCCACGTGATCAGTGCATGATCAGTCACGTGATCAGTGCATGATCAGCCACGTGATCAGTGCATGATAGCCACGTGATCAGTGCATGATCAGCCACGTGATCAGTGCATGATCAGTCACGTGATCAGTGCATGATCAGCCACGTGATCAGTGCATGATCAGGCACGTGATCAGTGCATGATCAGCCACGTGATCAGTGCATGATAGCCACGTGATCAGTGCATGATCAGTCACGTGATCAGTGCATGATCAGTCACGTGATCAGTGCATGATCAGCCACGTGATCAGTGCATGATCAGCCACGTGATCAGTGCATGATCAGTCACGTGATCAGTGCATGATCAGCCGTGATCAGTGCATGATCAGTCACGTGATCAGTGCATGATCAGCCACGTGATCAGTGCATGATAGCCACGTGATCAGTGCATGATCAGTCACGTGATCAGTGCATGATCAGTCACGTGATCAGTGTATGATCAGCCACGTGAACAGTGCATGCTCAGTCACGTGATCAGGGCCTGCTGAGCTGCGTGATTACTGTCTGCTCATCTGCTTGACAATTGCCAGCTGAGCTGCACGATTCCTGCCTGTCATCTGCTTGACAATTGCCAGCTGTGCTGCGTAATTCCTGCCTGCTCATCTACTTGATTATTGCCAGCTGAGCAGCATGATTCCTCAGAGCTGAGTTCCATGATTATAGCCTGCTGACTGATTCCTGCCTACTCAGCTCTATGTTCATTGCCTCCAGAGGCACATGATCAGTGTATGACACCAAACATGATCAGCACATGATCAGTCACATGATCAGTGCATGATAAGCCACGTGATCAGTGCATGATCAATTATGTGATCAGTGCATGATCAGTCATGTGATCAGTACATGGTAGCTGCGTGATCATTGCATGATCAGCCACGTGATCAGTGCATGATAGCCACGTGATCAGTGCATGATCAGTCACGTGATCAGTGCATGATCAGTCACGTGATCAGTGCATGATCAGTCACGTGATCAGTGCATGATCAGTCACGTGATCAGTGCATGGTAGCTACGTGATCATTGCATGATCAGCCACGTGATCAGTGCATGATAGCCACGTGATCAGTGCATGATCAGCCACGTGATCAGTGCATGATCAGTCACGTGATCAGTGCATGATCAGCCACGTGATCAGTGCATGATCAGTCACGTGATCAGTGCATGATAGCCACGTGATCAGTGCATGATCAGCCACGTGATCAGTGCATGATAGCCACGTGATCAGTGCATGATCAGTCACGTGATCAGTGTGTGATCAGCCACGTGATCAGTGCATGATATCAGTGCATGATAGCCACGTGATCAGTGCATGATCAGCCACGTGATCAGTGCATGATCAGTCACGTGATCAGTGCATGGTAGCTACGTGATCAGTGCATGATCAGCCACGTGATCAGTGCATGATAGCCACGTGATCAGTGCATGATCAGTCACGTGATACATGTGTGATCAGCCACGTGATCAGTGCATGATATCCACGTGATCAGTGCAGGATAGCCACGTGATCACTTCATGATTAGTCACGTGATCTGTTCATGATCAGTCACGTGATACGTGTCTGATCAGCCACTGGATCAGTGCGTGATGAGCCACGTGATCAGTGCAGGATCAATTACGTGATCAGTGCATGATCAGTCACGAGACCAGTACATGGTTGCTACGTTATCGTTGCATGATCAGCCACGTGAGCAGAGCATGATAGCCACGTGATCAGTGCATGATCAGTCACGTGATCAGTACATGATCAGTCACGTGAACAGTGCATGATCATTTACGTGATCTGTGCATGATCAGTCACGTGACCAGTATATGGTAGCTTCGTGATCATTCCATGACGAACCACGTGAGCAGTGCATGATAGCCACGTGATGTGTGCATGATGAGTTACGTGTGCAGTGTATGATCAGCCACGTGATCAGTGCATGAGTGCCACGTGATCCGTGCATGATATGTCACGTGACAGGTGTGTGATCAGCCACGTGAGCAGTGCATGTTCAGCCACGTATTCAGTGCATGATAGCCACGTGATCAGTGCATGATCAGTTACGTGAGCAGTGTATGATCAGCCTCGTGATCAGTGCATGGTCAGACACGTGAACAGTGTATGATCAGCCACGTGATCAGTGCATGATATCCAAGTGATCAGTGCATGATCAATCACGTGATCAGTGTATGATCAGCCACGTGAACAGTGCATGCTCAGTCACGTGATCAGGGCCTGCTGAGCTGCGTGATTACTGTCTGCTCATCTGCTTGACAATTGCCAGCTGAGCTGCACGATTCCTGCCTGTCATCTGCTTGACAATTGCCAGCTGTGCTGCGTAATTCCTGCCTGCTCAGCTGCTTGATTATTGCCAGCTGAGCAGCATGATTCCTCACAGCTGAGTTCCATGATTATTGCCTGCTGACTGTTTGATTCGTGCCTACTCAGCTCTTTGTTTATTGCCTCCAGAGGCACATGATCAGTGTATGATAGCAAACATGATCAGCGCATGATCAGTCACATGATCAGCGCCATTAAGTCACGTGATCACTACATGATAGTCATGTGATCAGTCCATGCTCAGTCACGGTATCAGTGCATGATCAGCCACGTGATCAGTGCATGATTTGTCACATGATTAGTGTATGATCATCCACGTGATCAGTGCATGATATAGACGTGATCAGTGCATGATCAGTCTCGTGATCAGTGCATGATAGTCACGTGATCAGTGCATGATCAGTCACCTGATGGGTGTATGATCATTCACGTGACCTGTACATGGTAGCTACATGATCATTGCATGATCAGCCACGTGAGTAGTGCATGATAGCCACGTGATCAGTGCATGATCAGTCACGTGATCAGTGCATGATCAGTCACGTGATCAGTGCATGATCAGCACGTGATCAGTGCATGTCCAGCCACGTGATCAGTGCATGATAGCCACGTGATCAGTGCATGATCAGTCACGTGATCAGTGCATGATCAGCCACGTGATCAGTGCATGATAGCCACGTGATCAGTGCATGATCAGCCACGTGATCAGTGCATGATCAGTCACGTGATCAGTGCATGATCAGCCACGTGATCAGTGCATGATCAGCCACGTGATCAGTGCATGATCAGCCACGTGATCAGTGCATGATAGCCACGTGATCAGTGCATGATCAGTCACGTGATCAGTGCATGATCAGTCACGTGATCAGTGCATGATCAGCCACGTGATCAGTGCATGATCAGCCACGTGATCAGTGCATGATCAGTCATGTGTCAGTGCATGATCAGCCGTGATCAGTGCATGATCAGTCCCGTGATCAGTGCATGATCAGCCACGTGATCAGTGCATGATAGCCACGTGATCAGTGCATGATCAGTCACGTGATCAGTGCATGATCAGTCACGTGATAGGTGTGTGATCAGCCACGTGAACAGTGCATGCTCAGTCACGTGATCAGGGCCTGCTGAGCTGCGTGATTACTGTCTGCTCATCTGCTTGACAATTGCCAGCTGAGCTGCACGATTCCTGCCTGTCATCTGCTTGACAATTGCCACCTGTGCTGCGTAATTCCTGCCTGCTCATCTACTTGATTATTGCCAGCTGAGCAGCATGATTTCTCAGAGCTGAGTTCCATGTTTATAGCCTGCTGACTGATTCCTGCCTACTCAGCTCTATGTTCATTGCCTCCAGAGGCACATGATCAGTGTATGACACCAAACATGATCAGCACATGATCAGTCACATGATCAGTGCATGATAAGCCACGTGATCAGTGCATGATCAATTATGTGATCAGTGCATGATCAGTCATGTGACCAGTGCATGGTAGCTGCGTGATCATTGCATGATCAGCCACGTGATCAGTGCATGGTAGCCACGTGATCAGTGCATGATCAGTCACGTGATCAGTGCATGATCAGTCACGTGATCAGTGCATGATCAGTCACGTGATCAGTGCATGATCAGTCACGTGATCAGTGCATGGTAGCTACGTGATCAGTGCATGATCAGCCACGTGATCAGTGCATGATAGCCACGTGATCAGTGCATGATCAGCCACGTGATCAGTGCATGATCAGTCACGTGATCAGTGCATGATCAGCCACGTGATCAGTGCATGATCAGTCACGTGACCAGTACATGATAGCCACGTGATCAGTGCATGATCAGCCACGTGATCAGTGCATGATAGCCACGTGATCAGTGCATGATCAGTCACGTGATCAGTGTGATCAGCCACGTGATCAGTGCATGATATCAGTGCATGATAGCCACGTGATCAGTGCATGATCAGCCACGTGATCAGTGCATGATCAGTCACGTGATCAGTGCATGGTAGCTACGTGATCAGTGCATGATCAGCCACGTGATCAGTGCATGATAGCCACGTGATCAGTGCATGATCAGTCACGTGATACATGTGTGATCAGCCACGTGATCAGTGCATGATATCCACGTGATCAGTGCATGATAGCCACGTGATCAGTGCATGATTAGTCACGTGATCAGTGCATGATCAGTCACGTGATACGTGTGTGATCAGCCACGTGATCAGTGCATGATGAGCCACGTGATCAGTGCAGGATCAATTACGTGATCAGTGCATGATCAGTCACGTGACCAGTACATGGTTGCTACGTTATCGTTGCATGATCAGCCACGTGAGCAGAGCATGATAGCCACGTGATCAGTGCATGATCAGTCACGTGATCAGTACATGATCAGTCACGTGAACAGTGCATGATCATTTACGTGATCTGTGCATGATCAGTCACGTGACCAGTATATGGTAGCCGTGATCATTCCATGACGAACCACGTGAGCAGTGCATGATAGCCACGTGATGTGTGCATGATGAGTTACGTGAGCAGTGTATGATCAGCCACGTGATCAGTGCATGAGTGCCACGTGATCAGTGCATGATATGTCACGTGACAGGTGTGTGATCAGCCACGTGAGCAGTGCATGTTCAGCCACGTATTCAGTGCATGATAGCCACGTGATCAGTGCATGATCAGTTACGTGAGCAGTGTATGATCAGCCTCGTGATCAGTGCATGGTCAGACACGTGAACAGTGTATGATCAGCCACGTGATCAGTGCATGATATCCAAGTGATAAGTGCATGATCAATCACGTGATCAGTGTATGATCAGCCACGTGAACAGTGCATGCTCAGTCACGTGATCAGGGCCTGCTGAGCTGCGTGATTACTGTCTGCTCATCTGCTTGACAATTGCCAGCTGAGCTGCACGATTCCTGCCTGTCATCTGCTTGACAATTGCCAGCTGTGCTGCGTAATTCCTGCCTGCTCAGCTGCTTGATTATTGCCAGCTGAGCAGCATGATTCCTCACAGCTGAGTTCCATGATTATTGCCTGCTGACTGTTTGATTCGTGCCTACTCAGCTCTTTGTTTATTGCCTCCAGAGGCACATGATCAGTGTATGATAGCAAACATGATCAGCGCATGATCAGTCACATGATCAGCGCCATTAAGTCACGTGATCACTACATGATAGTCATGTGATCAGTCCATGCTCAGTCACGGTATCAGTGCATGATCAGCCACGTGATCAGTGCATGATTTGTCACATGATTAGTGTATGATCATCCACGTGATCAGTGCATGATATAGACGTGATCAGTGCATGATCAGTCTCGTGATCAGTGCATGATAGTCACGTGATCAGTGCATGATCAGTCACCTGATGGGTGTATGATCATTCACGTGACCTGTACATGGTAGCTACATGATCATTGCATGATCAGCCACGTGAGTAGTGCATGATAGCCACGTGATCAGTGCATGATCAGTCACGTGATCAGTGCATGATCAGTCACGTGATCAGTGCATGATCAGGCACGTGATCAGTGCATGATCAGCCACGTGATCAGTGCATGATAGCCACGTGATCAGTGCATGATCAGTCACGTGATCAGTGCATGATCAGCCACGTGATCAGTGCATGATAGCCACGTGATCAGTGCATGATCAGCCACGTGATCAGTGCATGATCAGTCACGTGATCAGTGCATGATCAGCCACGTGATCAGTGCATGATCAGGCACGTGATCAGTGCATGATCAGCCACGTGATCAGTGCATGATAGCCACGTGATCAGTGCATGATCAGTCACGTGATCAGTGCATGATCAGTCACGTGATCAGTGCATGATCAGCCACGTGATCAGTGCATGATCAGCCACGTGATCAGTGCATGATCAGTCATGTGATCAGTGCATGATCAGCCGTGATCAGTGCATGATCAGTCCCGTGATCAGTGCATGATCAGCCACGTGATCAGTGCATGATAGCTACGTGATCAGTGCATGATCAGTCACGTGATCAGTGCATGATCAGTCACGTGATCAGTGTGTGATCAGCCACGTGAACAGTGCATGCTCAGTCACGTGATCAGGGCCTGCTGAGCTGCGTGATTACTGTCTGCTCATCTGCTTGACAATTGCCAGCTGAGCTGCACGATTCCTGCCTGTCATCTGCTTGACAATTGCCACCTGTGCTACGTAATTCCTGCCTGCTCAGCTACTTGATTATTGCCAGCTGAGCAGCATGATTCCTCAGAGCTGAGTTCCATGTTTATAGCCTGCTGACTGATTCCTGCCTACTCAGCTCTATGTTCATTGCCTCCAGAGGCACATGATCAGTGTATGACACCAAACATGATCAGCACATGATCAGTCACATGATCAGTGCATGATAAGCCACGTGATCAGTGCATGATCAATTATGTGATCAGTGCATGATCAGTCATGTGACCAGTACCTGGTAGCTGCGTGATCAGTGCATGATCAGCCACGTGATCAGTGCATGATAGCCACGTGATCAGTGCATGATCAGTCACGTGATCAGTGCATGATCAGTCACGTGATCAGTGCATGATCAGTCACGTGATCAGTGCATGATCAGTCACGTGATCAGTGCATGGTAGCTACGTGATCAGTGCATGATCAGCCACGTGATCAGTGCATGATAGCCACGTGATCAGTGCATGATCAGCCACGTGATCAGTGCATGATCAGTCACGTGATCAGTGCATGATCAGCCACGTGATCAGTGCATGATCAGTCACGTGATCAGTACATGGTAGCCACGTGATCAGTGCATGATCAGCCACGTGATCAGTGCATGATAGCCACGTGATCAGTGCATGATCAGTCACGTGATCAGTGTATGATCAGCCACGTGATCAGTGCATGATATCAGTGCATGATAGCCACGTGATCAGTGCATGATCAGCCACGTGATCAGTGCATGATCAGTCACGTGATCAGTACATGATAGCTACGTGATCAGTGCATGATCAGCCACGTGATCAGTGCATGATAGCCACGTGATCAGTGCATGATCAGTCACGTGATACATGTGTGATCAGCCACGTGATCAGTGCATGATATCCACGTGATCAGTGCATGATAGCCACGTGATCAGTGCATGATTAGTCACGTGATCAGTGCATGATCAGTCACGTGATACGTGTGTGATCAGCCACGTGATCAGTGCATGATGAGCCACGTGATCAGTGCAGGATCAATTACGTGATCAGTGCATGATCAGTCACGTGACCAGTACATGGTTGCTACGTTATCGTTGCATGATCAGCCACGTGAGCAGAGCATGATAGCCACGTGATCAGTGCATGATCAGTCACGTGATCAGTACATGATCAGTCACGTGAACAGTGCATGATCATTAACGTGATCTGTGCATGATCAGACACGTGACCAGTATATGGTAGCTACGTGATCATTCCATGAAGAACCACGTGAGCAGTGCATGATAGCCACGTGATGTGTGCATGATGAGTTACGTGTGCAGTGTATGATCAGCCACGTGATCAGTGCATGAGTGCCACGTGATCCGTGCATGATATGTCACGTGACAGGTGTGTGATCAGCCACGTGAGCAGTGCATGTTCAGCCACGTATTCAGTGCATGATAGCCACGTGATCAGTGCATGATCAGTTACGTGAGCAGTGTATGATCAGCCTCGTGATCAGTGCATGGTCAGACACGTGAACAGTGTATGATCAGCCACGTGATCAGTGCATGATATCCAAGTGATCAGTGCATGATCAATCACGTGATCAGTGTATGATCAGCCACGTGAACAGTGCATGCTCAGTCACGTGATCAGGGCCTGCTGAGCTGCGTGATTACTGTCTGCTCATCTGCTTGACAATTGCCAGCTGAGCTGCACGATTCCTGCCTGTCATCTGCTTGACAATTGCCAGCTGTGCTGCGTAATTCCTGCCTGCTCAGCTGCTTGATTATTGCCAGCTGAGCAGCATGATTCCCCACACCTGAGTTCCATGATTATTGCCTGCTGACTGTTTGATTCGTGCCTACTCAGCTCTTTGTTTATTGCCTCCAGAGGCACATGATCAGTGTATGATAGCAAACATGATCAGCGCATGATCAGTCACATGATCAGCGCCATTAAGTCACGTGATCACTACATGATAGTCATGTGATCAGTCCATGCTCAGTCACGGTATCAGTGCATGATCAGCCACGTGATCAGTGCATGATTTGTCACATGATTAGTGTATGATCATCCACGTGATCAGTGCATGATATAGACCTGATCAGTGCATGATCAGTCTCGTGATCAGTGCATGATAGCCACGTGATCAGTGCATGATCAGTCACCTGATGGGTGTATGATCATTCACGTGACCTGTGCATGGTAGCTACATGATCATTGCATGATCAGCCACGTGAGTAGTGCATGATAGCCACGTGATCAGTGCATGATCAGCCACGTGATCAGTGCATGATCAGCCACGTGATCAGTGCATGATCAGCACGTGATCAGTGCATGTCCAGCCACGTGATCAGTGCATGATAGCCACGTGATCAGTGCATGATCAGTCACGTGATCAGTGCATGATCAGTCACGTGATCAGTGCATGATCAGCCACGTGATCAGTGCATGATAGCCACGTGATCAGTGCATGATCAGTCACGTGATCAGTGCATGATCAGCCACGTGATCAGTGCATGATCAGTCACGTGATCAGTGCATGATCAGCCACGTGATCAGTGCATGATAGCCACGTGATCAGTGCATGATCAGTCACGTGATCAGTGCATGATCAGCCACGTGATCAGTGCATGATCAGCCACGTGATCAGTGCATGATCAGCCACGTGATCAGTGCATGATCAGTCACGTGATCAGTGCATGATCAGTCACGTGATCAGTGCATGATCAGCCACGTGATCAGTGCATGAGTCACGTGATCAGTGCATGATAGCCCGTGATCAGTGCATGATCAGTCACGTGATCAGTGCATGATCAGCCACGTGATCAGTGCATGATCAGCTACGTGATCAGTGCATGATCAGTCACGTGACCAGTATATGGTAGCTACGTGATCATTCCATGACGAGCCACGTGATCAGTGCATGATAGCCACGTGATGTGTGCATGATCAGTTACGTGAGCAGAGTATGATCAGCCACGTGATCAGTGCATGAGTGCCACGTGATCAGTGCATGATATGTCACGTGACAGGTGTGTGATCAGCCACGTGAACAGTGCATGTTCAGCCACGTGATCAGTGCATGATAGCCACGTGATCAGTGCATGATCAGTTACGTGAGCAGTGTATGATCAGCCACGTGATCAGTGCATGGTCAGACACGTGAACAGTGTATGATCAGCCACGTGATCAGTGCATGATATCCAAGTGATCAGTGCATGATCAATCACGTGATCAGTGTATGATCAGCCACGTGAACAGTGCATGCTCAGTCACGTGATCAGGGCCTGCTGAGCTGCGTGATTACTGTCTGCTCATCTGCTTGACAATTGCCAGCTGAGCTGCACGATTCCTGCCTGTCATCTGCTTGACAATTGCCAGCTGTGCTGCGTAATTCCTGCCTGCTCAGCTGCTTGATTATTGCCAGCTGAGCAGCATGATTCCTCACAGCTGAGTTCCATGATTATTGCCTGCTGACTGTTTGATTCGTGCCTACTCAGCTCTTTGTTTATTGCCTCCAGAGGCACATGATCAGTGTATGATAGCAAACATGATCAGCGCATGATCAGTCACATGATCAGCGCCATTAAGTCACGTGATCACTACATGATAGTCATGTGATCAGTCCATGCTCAGTCACGGTATCAGTGCATGATCAGCCACGTGATCAGTGCATGATCTGTCACATGATTAGTGTATGATCATCCACGTGATCAGTGCATGGGCAGTCATGTGATCAGTGCATGATATAGACGTGATCAGTGCATGATCAGTCTCGTGATCAGTGCATGATAGCCACGTGATCAGTGCATGATCAGTCACCTGATGGGTGTATGATCATTCACGTGACCTGTACATGGTAGCTACATGATCATTGCATGATCAGCCACGTGAGTAGTGCATGATAGCCACGTGATCACTGCATGATCAGTCACGTGATCAGTGCATGATCAGTCATGTGACCAGTACATGGTAGCTGCGTGATCATGCATGATCAGCCACGTGAGCAGTGCATGATCAGCCACGTGATCAGTGCATGATCAGCCACGTGATCAGTGCATGATAGCCACGTGATCAGTGCATGATCAGTCACGTGATCAGTGCATGATCAGCCACGTGATCAGTGCATGATCAGCCACGTGATCAGTGCATGATCAATTACGTGATCAGTGCATGATCAGTCACGTGATCAGTACATGTAGCTACGTGATCATTGCATGATCAGCCACGTGATCAGTGCATGATAGCCACGTGATCAGTGCATGATCAGCCACGTGATCAGTGCATGATCAGTCACGTGATCAGTGCATGATCAGTCACGTGATCAGTGCATGATCAGCCACGTGATCAGTGCATGTCAGTCATGTATCAGTGCATGATAGCCCGTGATCAGTGCATGATCAGTCCCGTGATCAGTGCATGATCAGCCACGTGATCAGTGCATGATCAGCCACGTGATCAGTGCATGATCAGTCACGTGATCAGTGCATGATCAGTCACGTGATCAGTGTGTGATCAGCCACGTGAACAGTGCATGCTCAGTCACGTGATCAGGGCCTGCTGAGCTGCGTGATTACTGTCTGCTCATCTGCTTGACAATTGCCAGCTGAGCTGCACGATTCCTGCCTGTCATCTGCTTGACAATTGCCAGCTGTGCTGCGTAATTCCTGCCTGCTCAGCTGCTTGATTATTGCCAGCTGAGCAGCATGATTTCTCACAGCTGAGTTCCATGATTATTGCCTGCTGACTGATTCGTGCCTACTCAGCTCTTTGTTCATTGCCTCCAGAGGCACATGATCAGTGTATGATAGCAAACATGATCAGTGCATGATCAGTCACATGATCAGTGCATGATAAGCCACGTGATCAGTGCATGATCAGTCATGTGATCAGTGCATGATCAGTCACGTGATCAGTGCATGATAGCCACGTGATCAGTGCATGATCAGCCACGTGATCAGTGCATGATAGCCACGTGATCAGTGCATGATCAGTCACGTGATCAGTGCATGATCAGTCACGTGATCAGTGCATGATAGCTACGTGATCAGTGCATGATCAGCCACGTGATCAGTGCATGATAGCCACGTGATCAGTGCATGATCAGTCACGTGATCAGTGCATGATCAGCCACGTGATCAGTGCATGATGCCACGTGATCAGTGCATGATAGTCACGTGATCAGTGCATGATCAGCCACGTGATCAGTGCATGATCAGCCACGTGATCAGTGCATGATAGCCACGTGATCAGTGCATGATCAGTCACGTGATCAGTGCATGATCAGCCACGTGATCAGTGCATGATCAGCCACGTGATCAGTGCATGATCAGTCACGTGATCAGTGCATGATCAGCCACGTGATCAGTGCATGATCAGTCACGTGATCAGTGCATGATCAGCCACGTGATCAGTGCATGATCAGTCACGTGATCAGTGCATGATCAGTCACGTGATCAGTGCATGATACCACGTGATCAGTGCATGATCAGCCACGTGATCAGTGCATGATCAGTCACGTGATCAGTGCATGATCAGCCACGTGATCAGTGCATGATCAGTCACGTGATCAGTGCATGATCAGTCACGTGATCAGTGCATGATCAGTCACGTGATCAGTGCATGATCAGTCACGTGATCAGTGCATGATAGCCACGTGATCAGTGCATGATCAGCCACGTGATCAGTGCATGATAGCCACGTGATCAGTGCATGATCAGCCACGTGATCAGTGCATGATCAGTCACGTGATCAGTGCATGATCAGCCACGTGATCAGTGCATGATCAGTCACGTGATCAGTGCATGATAGCCACGTGATCAGTGCATGATCAGCCACGTGATCAGTGCATGATAGCCACGTGATCAGTGCATGATCAGTCACGTGATCAGTGTGATCAGCCACGTGATCAGTGCATGATATCAGTGCATGATAGCCACGTGATCAGTGCATGATCAGTCACGTGATCAGTGCATGGTAGCTACGTGATCATTGCATGATCAGCCACGTGATCAGTGCATGATAGCCACGTGATCAGTGCATGATCAGTCACGTGATCAGTGCATGATCAGCCACGTGATCAGTGCATGATCAGCCACGTGATCAGTGCATGATCAGTCACGTGATCAGTGCATGATCAGCCACGTGATCAGTGCATGATCAGTCACGTGATCAGTGCATGATATAGACGTGATCAGTGCATGATCAGTCACGTGATCAGTGCATGATCAGCCACGTGATCAGTGCATGATCAGTCACGTGATCAGTGCATGATCAGTCACGTGACCAGTGCATGGTAGCCACGTGATCAGTGCATGATCAGCCACGTGATCAGTGCATGATAGCCACGTGATCAGTGCATGATCAGTCACGTGATCAGTGCATGATCAGTCACGTGACCAGTACATGGTAGCTGCGTGATCATGCATGATCAGCCACGTGATCAGTGCATGATAGCCACGTGATCAGTGCATGATCAGTCACGTGATCAGTGCATGATCAGTCACGTGATCAGTGCATGATCAGCCACGTGATCAGTGCATGATCAGTCACGTGATCATGTGTGATCAGCCACGTGATCAGTGCATGATATCCACGTGATCAGTGCATGATAGCCACGTGATCAGTGCATGATTAGTCACGTGATCAGTGCATGATCAGTCACGTGATCGTGTGTGATCAGCCACGTGATCAGTGCATGATGAGCCACGTGATCAGTGCATGATCAATTACGTGATCAGTGCATGATCAGTCACGTGACCAGTACATGGTTGCTACGTGATCGTTGCATGATCAGCCACGTGAGCAGTGCATGATAGCCACGTGATCAGTGCATGATCAGTCACGTGATCAGTGCATGATCAGTCACGTGATCAGTGCATGATCATTTACGTGATCAGTGCATGATCAGTCACGTGACCAGTATATGGTAGCTTCGTGATCATTCCATGATCAGCCACGTGAGCAGTGCATGATAGCCACGTGATGTGTGCATGATCAGTTACGTGAGCAGTGTATGATCAGCCACGTGATCAGTGCATGAGTGCCACGTGATCAGTGCATGATATGTCACGTGACAGTGTGTGATCAGCCACGTGATCAGTGCATGATCAGCCACGTGATCAGTGCATGATAGCCACGTGATCAGTGCATGATCAGTTACGTGAGCAGTGTATGATCAGCCACGTGATCAGTGCATGGTCAGACACGTGATCAGTGTATGATCAGCCACGTGATCAGTGCATGATATCCAAGTGATCAGTGCATGATCAGTCACGTGATCAGTGCATGATCAGTCACGTGATCAGTGCATGATCAGCCACGTGATCAGTGCATGATAGCCACGTGATCAGTGCATGATCAGTCACGTGATCAGTGCATGATCAGCCACGTGATCAGTGCATGATCAGCCACGTGATCAGTGCATGATCAGCCACGTGATCAGTGCATGATCAGTCACGTGATCAGTGCATGATCAGTCACGTGATCAGTGCATGATCAGTCACGTGATCAGTGCATGATCAGTCACGTGATCAGTGCATGATAGCTACGTGATCAGTGCATGACAGCCACGTGATCAGTGCATGATAGCCACGTGATCAGTGCATGATCAGTCACGTGATCAGTGCATGATCAGCCACGTGATCAGTGCATGATGCCACGTGATCAGTGCATGATAGTCACGTGATCAGTGCATGATCAGCCACGTGATCAGTGCATGATCAGCCACGTGATCAGTGCATGATAGCCACGTGATCAGTGCATGATCAGTCACGTGATCAGTGCATGATCAGTCACGTGATCAGTGCATGATCAGTCACGTGATCAGTGCATGATCAGTCACGTGATCAGTGCATGATCAGTCACGTGATCAGTGCATGATAGCCACGTGATCAGTGCATGATCAGCCACGTGATCAGTGCATGATAGCCACGTGATCAGTGCATGATAGCCACGTGATCAGTGCATGATCAGTCACGTGATCAGTGCATGATCAGCCACGTGATCAGTGCATGATAGCCACGTGATCAGTGCATGATCAGTCACGTGATCAGTGCATGATCAGTCACGTGATAGTGCATGATCAGCCACGTGATCAGTGCATGATCAGCCACGTGATCAGTGCATGATCAATTACGTGATCAGTGCATGATCAGTCACGTGACAGTGCATGGTAGCCACGTGATCAGTGCATGATCAGCCACGTGATCAGTGCATGATAGCCACGTGATCAGTGCATGATCAGTCACGTGATCATGTGTGATCAGCCACGTGATCAGTGCATGATCAGCCACGTGATCAGTGCATGATCAGCCACGTGATCAGTGCATGATCAGTCACGTGATCAGTGCATGATAGCCACGTGATCAGTGCATGATCAGCCACGTGATCAGTGCATGATCAGCCACGTGATCAGTGCATGATATCCAAGTGATCAGTGCATGATCAGTCACGTGATCAGTGTATGATCAGCCACGTGAACAGTGCATGCTCAGTCACGTGATCAGGGCCTGCTGAGCTGCGTGATTACTGTCTGCTCATCTGCTTGACAATTGCCAGCTGAGCTGCACGATTCCTGCCTGTCATCTGCTTGACAATTGCCAGCTGTGCTGCGTAATTCCTGCCTGCTCAGCTGCTTGATTATTGCCAGCTGAGCAGCATGATTCCTCACAGCTGAGTTCCATGATTATTGCCTGCTGACTGATTCGTGCCTACTCAGCTCTTTGTTCATTGCCTCCAGAGGCACATGATCAGTGTATGATAGCAAACATGATCAGCACATGATCAGTCACATGATCAGTGCATGATAAGCCACGTGATCAGTGCATGATCAGTCATGTGATCAGTGCATGATCAGTCATGTGATCAGTGCATGGTAGCTGCGTGATCAGTGCATGATCAGCCACGTGATCAGTGCATGATAGCCACGTGATCAGTGCATGATCAGTCACGTGATCAGTGCATGATCAGTCACGTGATCAGTGCATGATCAGTCACGTGATCAGTGCATGATCAGTCACGTGATCAGTGCATGATCAGTCACGTGATCAGTGCATGATAGCTACGTGATCAGTGCATGATCAGCCACGTGATCAGTGCATGATAGCCACGTGATCAGTGCATGATCAGCCACGTGATCAGTGCATGATCAGTCACGTGATCAGTGCATGATCAGCCACGTGATCAGTGCATGATAGCCACGTGATCAGTGCATGATCAGCCACGTGATCAGTGCATGATCAGTCACGTGATCAGTGCATGATCAGCCACGTGATCAGTGCATGATCAGCCACGTGATCAGTGCATGATCAGCCACGTGATCAGTGCATGATCAGTCACGTGATCAGTGCATGATAGCCACGTGATCAGTGCATGATCAGCCACGTGATCAGTGCATGATAGCCACGTGATCAGTGCATGATCAGTCACGTGATCAGTGTGATCAGCCACGTGATCAGTGCATGATCAATTACGTGATCAGTGCATGATCAGTCACGTGACCAGTACATGGTTGCTACGTGATCATTGCATGATCAGCCACGTGAGCAGAGCATGATAGCCACGTGATCAGTGCATGATCAGTCACGTGATCAGTACATGATCAGTCACGTGAACAGTGCATGATCATTTACGTGATCTGTGCATGATCAGTCACGTGACAGTATATGGTAGCTACGTGATCATTCCATGACGAGCCACGTGAGCAGTGCATGATAGCCACGTGATGTGTGCATGATCAGTTACGTGAGCAGAGTATGATCAGCCACGTGATCAGTGCATGAGTGCCACGTGATCAGTGCATGATATGTCACGTGACAGGTGTGTGATCAGCCACGTGAACAGTGCATGTTCAGCCACGTGATCAGTGCATGATAGCCACGTGATCAGTGCATGATCAGTTACGTGAGCAGTGTATGATCAGCCACGTGATCAGTGCATGGTCAGACACGTGAACAGTGTATGATCAGCCACGTGATCAGTGCATGATATCCAAGTGATCAGTGCATGATCATCACGTGATCAGTGTATGATCAGCCACGTGAACAGTGCATGCTCAGTCACGTGATCAGGGCCTGCTGAGCTGCGTGATTACTGTCTGCTCATCTGCTTGACAATTGCCAGCTGAGCTGCACGATTCCTGCCTGTCATCTGCTTGACAATTGCCAGCTGTGCTGCGTAATTCCTGCCTGCTCAGCTGCTTGATTATTGCCAGCTGAGCAGCATGATTCCTCACAGCTGAGTTCCATGATTATTGCCTGCTGACTGATTCGTGCCTACTCAGCTCTTTGTTTATTGCCTCCAGAGGCACATGATCAGTGTATGATAGCAAACATGATCAGCACATGATCAGTCACATGATCAGTGCATGATAAGCCACGTGATCAGTGCATGATCAGTCACGTGATCAGTGCATGATCAGTCATGTGATCAGTGCATGATAGCTGCGTGATCAGTGCATGATCAGCCACGTGATCAGTGCATGATAGCCACGTGATCAGTGCATGATCAGTCACGTGATCAGTGCATGATCAGTCACGTGATCAGTGCATGATAGCTACGTGATCATGCATGATCAGCCACGTGATCAGTGCATGATCAGCCACGTGATCAGTGCATGATCAGCCACGTGATCAGTGCAT
This sequence comes from Bos javanicus, assembly GCF_032452875.1. NCBI lineage: Eukaryota > Metazoa > Chordata > Mammalia > Artiodactyla > Bovidae > Bos > Bos javanicus. The sequence continues at coordinate 618,515 of NW_026893644.1, read as the reverse complement.
GATCAGTCACGTGATCATGTGTGATCAGCCACGTGATCAGTGCATGATATCAGTGCATGATAGCCACGTGATCAGTGCATGATCAGTCACGTGATCAGTGCATGATCAGCCACGTGATCAGTGCATGATCAGTCACGTGATCAGTGCATGATCAGCCACGTGATCAGTGCATGATCAGTCACGTGATCAGTGTGTGATCAGCCACGTGATCAGTGCATGGTATCAGTGCATGATCAGCCACGTGATCAGTGCATGATCAGTCACGTGATCAGTGCATGGTAGCTACGTGATCAGTGCATGATCAGCCACGTGATCAGTGCATGATAGCCACGTGATCAGTGCATGATCAGTCACGTGATCATGTGTGATCAGCCACGTGATCAGTGCATGATATCCACGTGATCAGTGCATGATAGCCACGTGATCAGTGCATGATCAGTCACGTGATCAGTGCATGATCAGTCACGTGATCGTGCATGATCAGCCACGTGATCAGTGCATGATGAGCCACGTGATCAGTGCATGATCAATTACGTGATCAGTGCATGATCAGTCACGTGACCAGTACATGGTTGCTACGTGATCGTGCATGATCAGCCACGTGAGCAGTGCATGATAGCCACGTGATCAGTGCATGATCAGTCACGTGATCAGTGCATGATCAGTCACGTGATCAGTGCATGATCATTTACGTGATCTGTGCATGATCAGTCACGTGACCAGTATATGGTAGCTACGTGATCATTGCATGATCAGCCACGTGAGCAGTGCATGATAGCCACGTGATGTGCATGATCAGTTACGTGAGCAGTGTATGATCAGCCACGTGATCAGTGCATGAGTGCCACGTGATCAGTGCATGATATGTCACGTGACAGTGTGTGATCAGCCACGTGATCAGTGCATGATCAGCCACGTGATCAGTGCATGATAGCCACGTGATCAGTGCATGATCAGCCACGTGATCAGTGCATGATCAGTCACGTGATCAGTGCATGATCAGCCACGTGATCAGTGCATGATCAGTCACGTGATCAGTGCATGATATAGACGTGATCAGTGCATGATCAGTCACGTGATCAGTGCATGATAGCCACGTGATCAGTGCATGATCAGTCACGTGATCAGTGCATGATCATTCACGTGACAGTACATGGTAGCTACATGATCATTGCATGATCAGCCACGTGATAGTGCATGATAGCCACGTGATCAGTGCATGATCAGTCACGTGATCAGTGCATGATCAGTCATGTGACCAGTACATGGTAGCTGCGTGATCATGCATGATCAGCCACGTGATCAGTGCATGATAGCCACGTGATCAGTGCATGATCAGTCACGTGATCAGTGCATGATCAGTCACGTGATCAGTGCATGATCAGCCACGTGATCAGTGCATGATCAGTCACGTGATCAGTGCATGATCAGTCACGTGATCAGTGCATGATCAGCCACGTGATCAGTGCATGATCAGCCACGTGATCAGTGCATGATCAGTCACGTGATCAGTGCATGATCAGTCACGTGATCAGTGCATGGTAGCTACGTGATCAGTGCATGATCAGCCACGTGATCAGTGCATGATAGCCACGTGATCAGTGCATGATCAGCCACGTGATCAGTGCATGATCAGTCACGTGATCAGTGCATGATCAGTCACGTGATCAGTGCATGATCAGCCACGTGATCAGTGCATGTCAGTCATGTGATCAGTGCATGATAGCCCGTGATCAGTGCATGATCAGTCCGTGATCAGTGCATGATCAGCCACGTGATCAGTGCATGATCAGCCACGTGAACAGTGCATGCTCAGTCACGTGATCAGGGCCTGCTGAGCTGCGTGATTACTGTCTGCTCATCTGCTTGACAATTGCCAGCTGAGCTGCATGATTCCTGCCTGTCATCTGCTTGACAATTGCCAGCTGTGCTGCGTAATTCCTGCCTGCTCAGCTGCTTGATTATTGCCAGCTGAGCAGCATGATTCCTCACAGCTGAGTTCCATGATTATTCCTGCTGACTGTTTGATTCGTGCCTACTCAGCTCTTTGTTTATTGCCTCCAGAGGCACATGATCAGTGTATGATAGCAAACATGATCAGTGCATGATCAGTCACATGATCAGTGCCATTAAGTCACGTGATCACTACATGATAGTCATGTGATCAGTCCATGCTCAGTCACGGTATCAGTGCATGATCAGCCACGTGATCAGTGCATGATCAGCCACGTGATCAGTGCATGATAGCCACGTGATCAGTGCATGATCAGTCACGTGATCAGTGCATGATCAGCCACGTGATCAGTGCATGATCAGCCACGTGATCAGTGCATGATCAGTCACGTGATCAGTGCATGATCAGTCACGTGATCAGTGCATGATCAGCCACGTGATAGTGCATGATCAGCCACGTGATCAGTGCATGATCAGTCACGTGATCAGTGCATGATCAGTCACGTGATCAGTGCATGATCAGTCACGTGATCAGTGCATGATCAGCCACGTGATCAGTGCATGATAGCCACGTGATCAGTGCATGATCAGTCACGTGATCAGTGCATGATCAGTCACGTGATCAGTGCATGATCAGCCACGTGATCAGTGCATGATCAGCCACGTGATCAGTGCATGATCAGTTACGTGATCAGTGCATGATCAGCCACGTGATCAGTGCATGATCAGTCACGTGATCAGTGCATGATCAGCCACGTGATCAGTGCATGATATCCACGTGATCAGTGCATGATCAGTCACGTGATCAGTGTATGATCAGCCACGTGAACAGTGCATGCTCAGTCACGTGATCAGGGCCTGCTGAGCTGCGTGATTACTGTCTGCTCATCTGCTTGACAATTGCCAGCTGAGCTGCATGATTCCTGCCTGTCATCTGCTTGACAATTGCCAGCTGTGCTGCGTAATTCCTGCCTGCTCAGCTGCTTGATTATTGCCAGCTGAGCAGCATGATTCCTCACCTGAGTTCCATGATTATTGCCTGCTGACTGTTTGATTCGTGCCTACTCAGCTCTTTGTTTATTGCCTCCAGAGGCACATGATCAGTGTATGATAGCAAACATGATCAGCGCATGATCAGTCACATGATCAGCGCCATTAAGTCACGTGATCACTACATGATAGTCATGTGATCAGTCCATGCTCAGTCACGGTATCAGTGCATGATCAGCCACGTGATCAGTGCATGATCAGCCACGTGATCAGTGCATGATCAGCCACGTGATCAGTGCATGATCAGCCACGTGATCAGTGCATGATAGCCACGTGATCAGTGCATGATCAGTCACGTGATCAGTGCATGATCAGTCACGTGATCAGTGCATGATCAGCCACGTGATCAGTGCATGATAGCCACGTGATCAGTGCATGATCAGTCACGTGATCAGTGCATGATCAGTCACGTGATCAGTGCATGATAGCCACGTGATCAGTGCATGATCAGTCACGTGATCAGTGCATGATCAGCCACGTGATCAGTGCATGATCAGTCACGTGATCAGTGCATGATCAGCCACGTGATCAGTGCATGATCAGCCACGTGATCAGTGCATGATCAGCCACGTGATCAGTGCATGATAGCCACGTGATCAGTGCATGATCAGTCACGTGATCAGTGCATGATCAGCCACGTGATCAGTGCATGATCAGCCACGTGATCAGTGCATGATCAGTCACGTGATCAGTGCATGATCAGTCACGTGATCAGTGCATGATAGCTACGTGATCAGTGCATGATCAGCCACGTGATCAGTGCATGATAGCCACGTGATCAGTGCATGATCAGTCACGTGATCAGTGCATGATCAGTCACGTGATCAGTGCATGATAGCTACGTGATCAGTGCATGATCAGCCACGTGATCAGTGCATGATAGCCACGTGATCAGTGCATGATCAGCCACGTGATCAGTGCATGATCAGTCACGTGATCAGTGCATGATCAGCCACGTGATCAGTGCATGATCAGTCACGTGATCAGTGCATGATCAGTCACGTGATCAGTGCATGATAGCTACGTGATCAGTGCATGATCAGCCACGTGATCAGTGCATGATAGCCACGTGATCAGTGCATGATCAGTCACGTGATCAGTGCATGATCAGTCACGTGATCAGTGCATGATCAGCCACGTGATCAGTGCATGATCAGTACGTGATCAGTGCATGATCAGTCACGTGATCAGTGCATGATAGCCACGTGATCAGTGCATGATCAGCCACGTGATCAGTGCATGATAGCCACGTGATCAGTGCATGATCAGTCACGTGATCAGTGCATGATCAGTCACGTGATCAGTGCATGATCAGCCACGTGATCAGTGCATGATCAGCCACGTGATCAGTGCATGATCAGCCACGTGATCAGTGCATGATAGCCACGTGATCAGTGCATGATCAGTCACGTGATCAGTGCATGATCAGTCACGTGATCAGTGCATGATCAGCCACGTGATCAGTGCATGATCAGTCACGTGACAGTATATGATAGCTCCGTGATCAGTGCATGATCAGCCACGTGATCAGTGCATGATAGCCACGTGATCAGTGCATGATAGCCACGTGATCAGTGCATGATCAGCCACGTGATCAGTGCATGATCAGCCACGTGATCAGTGCATGATAGTCACGTGATCAGTATGATCAGCCACGTGATCAGTGCATGATCAGCCACGTGATCAGTGCATGATCAGTCACGTGATCAGTGCATGATCAGTCACGTGATCAGTGCATGATCAGCCACGTGATCAGTGCATGATCAGCCACGTGATCAGTGCATGATCAGCCACGTGATCAGTGCATGATCAGTCACGTGATCAGTGCATGATCAGTCACGTGATCAGTGTATGATCAGCCACGTGAACAGTGCATGCTCAGTCACGTGATCAGGGCCTGCTGAGCTGCGTGATTACTGTCTGCTCATCTGCTTGACAATTGCCAGCTGAGCTGCACGATTCCTGCCTGTCATCTGCTTGACAATTGCCAGCTGTGCTGCGTAATTCCTGCCTGCTCAGCTGCTTGATTATTGCCAGCTGAGCAGCATGATTCCTCACACCTGAGTTCCATGATTATTGCCTGCTGACTGTTTGATTCGTGCCTACTCAGCTCTTTGTTTATTGCCTCCAGAGGCACATGATCAGTGTATGATAGCAAACATGATCAGCGCATGATCAGTCACATGATCAGCGCCATTAAGTCACGTGATCACTACATGATAGTCATGTGATCAGTCCATGCTCAGTCACGGTATCAGTGCATGATCAGCCACGTGATCAGTGCATGATCAGCCACGTGATCAGTGCATGATCAGCCACGTGATCAGTGCATGATCAGTCACGTGATCAGTGCATGATAGCCACGTGATCAGTGCATGATCAGTCACGTGATCAGTGCATGATCAGTCACGTGATCAGTGCATGATCAGCCACGTGACAGTGCATGATAGCCACGTGATCAGTGCATGATCAGTCACGTGATCAGTGCATGATCAGTCACGTGATCAGTGCATGATAGCCACGTGATCAGTGCATGATCAGTCACGTGATCAGTGCATGATCAGCCACGTGATCAGTGCATGATAGCCACGTGATCAGTGCATGATCATCACGTGATCAGTGCATGATCAGCCACGTGATCAGTGCATGATCAGCCACGTGATCAGTGCATGATCAGCCACGTGATCAGTGCATGATCAGTCACGTGATCAGTGCATGATCAGCCACGTGATCAGTGCATGATCAGTCACGTGATCAGTGCATGATCAGACGTGATCAGTGCATGATCAGTCACGTGATCAGTGCATGATAGCCACGTGATCAGTGCATGATCAGTCACGTGATCAGTGCATGATCAGCCACGTGATCAGTGCATGATAGCCACGTGATCAGTGCATGATCAGTCACGTGATCAGTGCATGATCAGCCACGTGATCAGTGCATGATCAGTCACGTGATCAGTGCATGATCAGCCACGTGATCAGTGCATGATCAGTCACGTGATCAGTGCATGATCAGACGTGATCAGTGCATGATCAGTCACGTGATCAGTGCATGATAGCCACGTGATCAGTGCATGATCAGTCACGTGATCAGTGCATGATCAGTCACGTGATCAGTGCATGATAGCTACGTGATCAGTGCATGATCAGCCACGTGATCAGTGCATGATAGCCACGTGATCAGTGCATGATCAGCCACGTGATCAGTGCATGATCAGTCACGTGATCAGTGCATGATCAGCCACGTGATCAGTGCATGATCAGTTACGTGATCAGTGCATGATCAGTCACGTGATCAGTGCATGATAGCTGCGTGATCAGTGCATGATCAGCCACGTGATCAGTGCATGATAGCCACGTGATCAGTGCATGATCAGTCACGTGATCAGTGCATGATCAGTCACGTGATCAGTGCATGATCAGCCACGTGATCAGTGCATGATCAGTACGTGATCAGTGCATGATCAGTCACGTGATCAGTGCATGATAGCTACGTGATCAGTGCATGATCAGCCACGTGATCAGTGCATGATAGCCACGTGATCAGTGCATGATCAGTCACGTGATCAGTGCATGATCAGTCACGTGATCAGTGCATGATCAGCCACGTGATCAGTGCATGATCAGTCACGTGATCAGTGCATGATCAGCCACGTGATCAGTGCATGATAGCCACGTGATCAGTGCATGATCAGTCACGTGATCAGTGCATGATCAGTCACGTGATCAGTGCATGATCAGCCACGTGATCAGTGCATGATCAGTCACGTGATCAGTGCATGATAGCTCCGTGATCAGTGCATGATCAGCCACGTGATCAGTGCATGATAGCCACGTGATCAGTGCATGATAGCCACGTGATCAGTGCATGATCAGTCACGTGATCAGTGCATGATCAGCCACGTGATCAGTGCATGACAGTCACGTGATCAGTATGATCAGCCACGTGATCAGTGCATGATAGCCACGTGATCAGTGCATGATCAGTCACGTGATCAGTGCATGATCAGTCACGTGATCAGTGCATGATAGCTGCGTGATCAGTGCATGATCAGCCACGTGATCAGTGCATGATAGCCACGTGATCAGTGCATGATCAGCCACGTGATCAGTGCATGATAGTCACGTGATCAGTGCATGATCAGTCACGTGATCAGTGCATGATCAGTCACGTGATCAGTGCATGATAGCCACGTGATCAGTGCATGATCAGCCACGTGATCAGTGCATGATAGCCACGTGATCAGTGCATGATCAGTCACGTGATCAGTGTGTGATCAGCCACGTGATCAGTGCATGATATCAGTGCATGATCAGCCACGTGATCAGTGCATGATCAGTCACGTGATCAGTACATGGTTGCTACGTGATCAGTGCATGATCAGCCACGTGATCAGTGCATGATAGCCACGTGATCAGTGCATGATCAGTCACGTGATCAGTGCATGATCAGTCACGTGATCAGTGCATGATCATTTACGTGATCAGTGCATGATCAGTCACGTGATCAGTGCATGATAGCCACGTGATCAGTGCATGATCAGTCACGTGATCAGTGCATGATCAGTCACGTGACCAGTGCATGGTAGCTACGTGATCAGTGCATGATCAGCCACGTGATCAGTGCATGATAGCCACGTGATCAGTGCATGATCAGTCACGTGATCAGTGCATGATCAGTCACGTGATCAGTGCATGAGCACGTGATCAGTGCATGATCAGCCACGTGATCAGTGCATGATAGCCACGTGATCAGTGCATGATCAGCCACGTGATCAGTGCATGATCAGCCACGTGATCAGTGCATGATCAGCCACGTGATCAGTGCATGATCAGTCACGTGATCAGTGCATGATCAGTCACGTGATCAGTGTATGATCAGCCACGTGAACAGTGCATGCTCAGTCACGTGATCAGGGCCTGCTGAGCTGCGTGATTACTGTCTGCTCATCTGCTTGACAATTGCCAGCTGAGCTGCACGATTCCTGCCTGTCATCTGCTTGACAATTGCCAGCTGTGCTGCGTAATTCCTGCCTGCTCAGCTGCTTGATTATTGCCAGCTGAGCAGCATGATTCCTCACAGCTGAGTTCCATGATTATTGCCTGCTGACTGATTCGTGCCTACTCAGCTCTTTGTTCATTGCCTCCAGAGGCACATGATCAGTGTATGATAGCAAACATGATCAGCACATGATCAGTCACATGATCAGTGCATGATAAGTCACGTGATCAGTGCATGATCAGTCACGTGATCAGTGCATGATCAGTCACGTGATCAGTGCATGATAGCCACGTGATCAGTGCATGATCAGTCACGTGATCAGTGTATGATCAGCCACGTGATCAGTGCATGATCAGTCACGTGATCAGTGCATGATCAGCCACGTGATCAGTGCATGATCATCCACGTGATCAGTGCATGATCAGCCACGTGATCAGTGCATGATCAGCCACGTGATCAGTGCATGATCATCACGTGATCAGTGCATGATCAGCCACGTGATCAGTGCATGATCAGCCACGTGATCAGTGCATGATCAGTCACGTGATCAGTGCATGATCAGTCACGTGACAGTACATGGTAGCTACGTGATCATTGCATGATCAGCCACGTGATCAGTGCATGATAGCCACGTGATCAGTGCATGATCAGTCACGTGATCAGTGCATGATCAGTCACGTGATCAGTGCATGATCAGCCACGTGATCAGTGCATGATCAGCCACGTGATCAGTGCATGATCAGCCACGTGATCAGTGCATGATCAGTCACGTGATCAGTGCATGATCAGTCACGTGATCAGTGCATGATCAGCCACGTGATCAGTGCATGATCAGCCACGTGATCAGTGCATGATCAGCCACGTGATCAGTGCATGATATCCACGTGATCAGTGCATGATCAGTCACGTGATCAGTGTATGATCAGCCACGTGATCAGTGCATGCTCAGTCACGTGATCAGGGCCTGCTGAGCTGCGTGATTACTGTCTGCTCATCTGCTTGACAATTGCCAGCTGAGCTGCATGATTCCTGCCTGTCATCTGCTTGACAATTGCCATCTGTGCTGCATAATTCCTGCCTGCTCAGCTGCTTGATTATTGCCAGCTGAGCAGCATGATTTCTCAGAGCTGAGTTCCATGATTATTGCCTGCTGATCCGTGCCTACTCAGCTCTTTGTTCATTGCCTCCAGAGGCACATGATCAGTGTATGATAGCAAACATGATCAGCACATGATCAGTCACATGATCAGTGCATGATAAGCCACGTGATCAGTGCATGATCAGTCACGTGATCAGTGCATGATCAGTCACGTGATCAGTGCATGATAGCTGCGTGATCAGTGCATGATCAGCCACGTGATCAGTGCATGATAGCCACGTGATCAGTGCATGATCAGTCACGTGATCAGTGCATGATCAGTCACGTGATCAGTGCATGATCAGTCACGTGATCAGTGCATGATCAGTCACGTGATCAGTGCATGATCAGTCACGTGACCAGTGCATGATAGCTACGTGATCAGTGCATGATCAGCCACGTGATCAGTGCATGATAGCCACGTGATCAGTGCATGATCAGCCACGTGATCAGTGCATGATCAGTCACGTGATCAGTGCATGATCAGCCACGTGATCAGTGCATGATCAGCCACGTGATCAGTGCATGATCAGTTACGTGATCAGTGCATGATCAGTCACGTGATCAGTGCATGATAGCTACGTGATCATTGCATGATCAGCCACGTGATCAGTGCATGATAGCCACGTGATCAGTGCATGATCAGCCACGTGATCAGTGCATGATCAGTCACGTGATCAGTGCATGATCAGTCACGTGATCAGTGCATGATCAGCCACGTGATCAGTGCATGATCAGTCACGTCAGTGCATGATAGCCCGTGATCAGTGCATGATCAGTCCCGTGATCAGTGCATGATCAGCCACGTGATCAGTGCATGATAGCCACGTGATCAGTGCATGATCAGTCACGTGATCAGTGCATGATCAGTCACGTGATCAGTGTATGATCAGCCACGTGAACAGTGCATGCTCAGTCACGTGATCAGGGCCTGCTGAGCTGCGTGATTACTGTCTGCTCATCTGCTTGACAATTGCCAGCTGAGCTGCACGATTCCTGCCTGTCATCTGCTTGACAATTGCCAGCTGTGCTGCGTAATTCCTGCCTGCTCAGCTGCTTGATTATTGCCAGCTGAGCAGCATGATTTCTCACAGCTGAGTTCCATGATTATTGCCTGCTGACTGATTCGTGCCTACTCAGCTCTTTGTTCATTGCCTCCAGAGGCACATGATCAGTGTATGATACCAAACATGATCAGCACATGATCAGTCACATGATCAGTGCATGATAAGCCACGTGATCAGTGCATGATCAGTCATGTGATCAGTGCATGATCAGTCACGTGATCAGTGCATGGTAGCTGCGTGATCAGTGCATGATCAGCCACGTGATCAGTGCATGATAGCCACGTGATCAGTGCATGATCAGTCACGTGATCAGTGCATGATCAGTCACGTGATCAGTGCATGATCAGTCACGTGATCAGTGCATGATCAGTCACGTGACCAGTGCATGGTAGCTACGTGATCATTGCATGATCAGCCACGTGATCAGTGCATGATAGCCACGTGATCAGTGCATGATCAGCCACGTGATCAGTGCATGATCAGTCACGTGATCAGTGCATGATCAGCCACGTGATCAGTGCATGATCAGCCACGTGATCAGTGCATGATCAGTCACGTGATCAGTGCATGATCAGCCACGTGATCAGTGCATGATCAGTCACGTGATCAGTGCATGATAGTCACGTGATCAGTGCATGATCAGCCACGTGATCAGTGCATGATCAGTCACGTGATCAGTGCATGATCAGCCACGTGATCAGTGCATGATCAGTCACGTGATCAGTGCATGTAGCTACGTGATCAGTGCATGATCAGCCACGTGATCAGTGCATGATAGCCACGTGATCAGTGCATGATCAGTCACGTGATCAGTGCATGATCAGCCACGTGATCAGTGCATGATATCAGTGCATGATAGCCACGTGATCAGTGCATGATCAGTCACGTGACCAGTATATGGTAGCTACGTGATCATTCCATGACGAGCCACGTGATCAGTGCATGATAGCCACGTGATGTGTGCATGATCAGTTACGTGAGCAGAGTATGATCAGCCACGTGATCAGTGCATGAGTGCCACGTGATCAGTGCATGATATGTCACGTGACAGGTGTGTGATCAGCCACGTGAACAGTGCATGTTCAGCCACGTGATCAGTGCATGATAGCCACGTGATCAGTGCATGATCAGTTACGTGAGCAGTGTATGATCAGCCACGTGATCAGTGCATGGTCAGACACGTGAACAGTGTATGATCAGCCACGTGATCAGTGCATGATATCCAAGTGATCAGTGCATGATCAATCACGTGATCAGTGTATGATCAGCCACGTGAACAGTGCATGCTCAGTCACGTGATCAGGGCCTGCTGAGCTGCGTGATTACTGTCTGCTCATCTGCTTGACAATTGCCAGCTGAGCTGCACGATTCCTGCCTGTCATCTGCTTGACAATTGCCAGCTGTGCTGCGTAATTCCTGCCTGCTCAGCTGCTTGATTATTGCCAGCTGAGCAGCATGATTCCTCACAGCTGAGTTCCATGATTATTGCCTGCTGACTGTTTGATTCGTGCCTACTCAGCTCTTTGTTTATTGCCTCCAGAGGCACATGATCAGTGTATGATAGCAAACATGATCAGCGCATGATCAGTCACATGATCAGCGCCATTAAGTCACGTGATCACTACATGATAGTCATGTGATCAGTCCATGCTCAGTCACGGTATCAGTGCATGATCAGCCACGTGATCAGTGCATGATCTGTCACATGATTAGTGTATGATCATCCACGTGATCAGTGCATGGGCAGTCATGTGATCAGTGCATGATATAGACGTGATCAGTGCATGATCAGTCTCGTGATCAGTGCATGATAGCCACGTGATCAGTGCATGATCAGTCACCTGATGGGTGTATGATCATTCACGTGACCTGTACATGGTAGCTACATGATCATTGCATGATCAGCCACGTGAGTAGTGCATGATAGCCACGTGATCACTGCATGATCAGTCACGTGATCAGTGCATGATCAGTCATGTGACCAGTACATGGTAGCTGCGTGATCATGCATGATCAGCCACGTGAGCAGTGCATGATAGCCACGTGATCAGTGCATGATCAGACACGTGATCAGTGCATGATCAGTCACGTGATCAGTGCATGATCAGCCACGTGATCAGTGCATGATCAGGCACGTGATCAGTGCATGATCAGCCACGTGATCAGTGCATGATAGCCACGTGATCAGTGCATGATCAGTCACGTGATCAGTGCATGATCAGTCACGTGATCAGTGCATGATCAGCCACGTGATCAGTGCATGATCAGCCACGTGATCAGTGCATGATCAGCCACGTGATCAGTGCATGATCAGTCACGTGATCAGTGCATGATAGCTACGTGATCAGTGCATGATCAGCCACGTGATCAGTGCATGATAGCCACGTGATCAGTGCATGATCAGCCACGTGATCAGTGCATGATCAGTCACGTGATCAGTGCATGATCAGTCACGTGATGTGTGATCAGCCACGTGAACAGTGCATGCTCAGTCACGTGATCAGGGCCTGCTGAGCTGCGTGATTACTGTCTGCTCATCTGCTTGACAATTGCCAGCTGAGCTGCACGATTCCTGCCTGTCATCTGCTTGACAATTGCCAGCTGTGCTGCGTAATTCCTGCCTGCTCAGCTGCTTGATTATTGCCAGCTGAGCAGCATGATTCCTCACAGCTGAGTTCCATGATTATTGCCTGCTGACTGTATGATTCGTGCCTACTCAGCTCTTTGTTTATTGCCTCCAGAGGCACATGATCAGTGTATGATAGCAAACATGATCAGTGCATGATCAGTCACATGATCAGTGCCATTAAGTCACGTGATCAGTGCATGATAGTCATGTGATCAGTCCATGCTCAGTCACGGTATCAGTGCATGATCAGCCACGTGATCAGTGCATGATAGCCACGTGATCAGTGCATGATCAGCCACGTGATCAGTGCATGATCAGCCACGTGATCAGTGCATGATAGCCACGTGATCAGTGCATGATCAGTCACGTGATCAGTGCATGATCAGCCACGTGATCAGTGCATGATCAGCCACGTGATCAGTGCATGATCAGTCACGTGATCAGTGCATGATAGCCACGTGATCAGTGCATGATCAGTCACGTGATCAGTGCATGATCAGCCACGTGATCAGTGCATGATAGCCACGTGATCAGTGCATGATCAGTCACGTGATCAGTGCATGATCAGCCACGTGATCAGTGCATGATCAGCCACGTGATCAGTGCATGATCAGCCACGTGATCAGTGCATGATCAGTCACGTGATCAGTGCATGATCAGCCACGTGATCAGTGCATGATCAGTCACGTGATCAGTGCATGATCAGACGTGATCAGTGCATGATCAGTCACGTGATCAGTGCATGATAGCCACGTGATCAGTGCATGATCAGTCACGTGATCAGTGCATGATCAGCCACGTGATCAGTGCATGATAGCCACGTGATCAGTGCATGATCAGTCACGTGATCAGTGCATGATCAGCCACGTGATCAGTGCATGATCAGCCACGTGATCAGTGCATGATCAGTCACGTGATCAGTGCATGATCATCCACGTGATCAGTGCATGATCAGTCACGTGATCAGTGCATGATCAGACGTGATCAGTGCATGATCAGTCACGTGATCAGTGCATGATAGCCACGTGATCAGTGCATGATCAGTCACGTGATCAGTGCATGATCAGTCACGTGATCAGTGCATGATAGCTACGTGATCAGTGCATGATCAGCCACGTGATCAGTGCATGATAGCCACGTGATCAGTGCATGATCAGCCACGTGATCAGTGCATGATCAGTCACGTGATCAGTGCATGATCAGCCACGTGATCAGTGCATGATCAGTTACGTGATCAGTGCATGATCAGTCACGTGATCAGTGCATGATAGCTGCGTGATCAGTGCATGATCAGCCACGTGATCAGTGCATGATAGCCACGTGATCAGTGCATGATCAGTCACGTGATCAGTGCATGATCAGTCACGTGATCAGTGCATGATCAGCCACGTGATCAGTGCATGATCAGTACGTGATCAGTGCATGATCAGTCACGTGATCAGTGCATGATAGCTACGTGATCAGTGCATGATCAGCCACGTGATCAGTGCATGATAGCCACGTGATCAGTGCATGATCAGTCACGTGATCAGTGCATGATCAGTCACGTGATCAGTGCATGATCAGCCACGTGATCAGTGCATGATCAGCCACGTGATCAGTGCATGATCAGCCACGTGATCAGTGCATGATCAGTCACGTGATCAGTGCATGATCAGCCACGTGATCAGTGCATGACAGTCACGTGATCAGTATGATCAGCCACGTGATCAGTGCATGATAGCCACGTGATCAGTGCATGATCAGTCACGTGATCAGTGCATGATCAGTCACGTGATCAGTGCATGGTATCTGCGTGATCAGTGCATGATCAGCCACGTGATCAGTGCATGATAGCCACGTGATCAGTGCATGATCAGCCACGTGATCAGTGCATGATCAGTCACGTGATCAGTGCATGATCAGCCACGTGATCAGTGCATGATCAGTCACGTGATCAGTGCATGATAGCTACGTGATCAGTGCATGATCAGCCACGTGATCAGTGCATGATAGCCACGTGATCAGTGCATGATCAGTCACGTGATCGTGCATGTGTGATCAGCCACGTGATCAGTGCATGATATCAGTGCATGATCAGCCACGTGATCAGTGCATGATCAGTCACGTGATCAGTGCATGATAGCTACGTGATCAGTGCATGATCAGCCACGTGATCAGTGCATGATAGCCACGTGATCAGTGCATGATCAGTCACGTGATCAGTGCATGATCAGTCACGTGATCAGTGCATGATCAGTCACGTGATCAGTGCATGATAGCCACGTGATCAGTGCATGATCAGCCACGTGATCAGTGCATGATAGCCACGTGATCAGTGCATGATCAGTCACGTGATCAGTGCATGATCAGTCACGTGATCAGTGCATGATCAGTCACGTGATCAGTGCATGATCAGCTACGTGATCAGTGCATGATCAGCCACGTGATCAGTGCATGATAGCCACGTGATCAGTGCATGATCAGCCACGTGATCAGTGCATGATCAGTCACGTGATCAGTGCATGATCAGCCACGTGATCAGTGCATGATCAGCCACGTGATCAGTGCATGATCAATTACGTGATCAGTGCATGATCAGTCACGTGACCAGTGCATGGTAGCTACGTGATCATTGCATGATCAGCCACGTGAGCAGTGCATGATAGCCACGTGATCAGTGCATGATCAGCCACGTGATCAGTGCATGATCAGTCACGTGATCAGTGCATGATCAGTCACGTGATCAGTGCATGATCAGCCACGTGATCAGTGCATGTCAGTCACGTAGTCAGTGCATGATAGCCCGTGATCAGTGCATGATCAGTCCCGTGATCAGTGCATGATCAGCCACGTGATCAGTGCATGATCAGCCACGTGATCAGTGCATGATCAGTCACGTGATCAGTGCATGATCAGTCACGTGATCAGTGTATGATCAGCCACGTGAACAGTGCATGCTCAGTCACGTGATCAGGGCCTGCTGAGCTGCGTGATTACTGTCTGCTCATCTGCTTGACAATTGCCAGCTGAGCTGCACGATTCCTGCCTGTCATCTGCTTGACAATTGCCAGCTGTGCTGCGTAATTCCTGCCTGCTCAGCTGCTTGATTATTGCCAGCTGAGCAGCATGATTTCTCACAGCTGAGTTCCATGATTATTGCCTGCTGACTGATTCGTGCCTACTCAGCTCTTTGTTCATTGCCTCCAGAGGCACATGATCAGTGTATGACACCAAACATGATCAGCACATGATCAGTCACATGATCAGTGCATGATAAGCCACGTGATCAGTGCATGATCAGTCATGTGATCAGTGCATGATCAGTCATGTGATCAGTGCATGGTAGCTGCGTGATCAGTGCATGATCAGCCACGTGATCAGTGCATGATCAGTCACGTGATCAGTGCATGATCAGTCACGTGATCAGTGCATGATCAGTCACGTGATCAGTGCATGAGCACGTGATCAGTGCATGATCAGCCACGTGATCAGTGCATGATAGCCACGTGATCAGTGCATGATCAGTCACGTGATCATGTGTGATCAGCCACGTGATCAGTGCATGATAGCCACGTGATCAGTGCATGATAGCCACGTGATCAGTGCATGATCAGTCACGTGATCAGTGCATGATCAGTCACGTGATCGTGTGCATGATCAGCCACGTGATCAGTGCATGATGAGCCACGTGATCAGTGCATGATCAATTACGTGATCAGTGCATGATCAGTCACGTGACCAGTACATGGTAGCTACGTGATCAGTGCATGATCAGCCACGTGATCAGTGCATGATAGCCACGTGATCAGTGCATGATCAGTCACGTGATCAGTGCATGATCAGTCACGTGATCAGTGCATGATCAGTTACGTGATCAGTGCATGATCAGTCACGTGACCAGTACATGGTAGCTACGTGATCATTGCATGATCAGCCACGTGATCAGTGCATGATAGCCACGTGATCAGTGCATGATCAGTCACGTGATCAGTGCATGATCAGCCACGTGATCAGTGCATGATGCCACGTGATCAGTGCATGATAGTCACGTGATCAGTGTGTGATCAGCCACGTGATCAGTGCATGATCAGCCACGTGATCAGTGCATGATAGCCACGTGATCAGTGCATGATCAGCCACGTGATCAGTGCATGATAGCCACGTGATCAGTGCATGATCAGTCACGTGATCAGTGCATGATCAGCCACGTGATCAGTGCATGATAGCCACGTGATCAGTGCATGATCAGTCACGTGATCAGTGCATGATCAGTCACGTGATCAGTGCATGATCAGTCACGTGATCAGTGCATGATAGCCACGTGATCAGTGCATGATCAGTCACGTGATCAGTGCATGATCAGCCACGTGATCAGTGCATGATCAGCTACGTGATCAGTGCATGATCAGCCACGTGATCAGTGCATGATAGCCACGTGATCAGTGCATGATCAGTCACGTGATCAGTGCATGATATGTCACGTGACAGTGTGTGATCAGCCACGTGATCAGTGCATGATCAGCCACGTGATCAGTGCATGATAGCCACGTGATCAGTGCATGATCAGTTACGTGATCAGTGTATGATCAGCCACGTGATCAGTGCATGGTCAGACACGTGAACAGTGTATGATCAGCCACGTGATCAGTGCATGATATCCAAGTGATCAGTGCATGATCAATCACGTGATCAGTGTATGATCAGCCACGTGAACAGTGCATGCTCAGTCACGTGATCAGGGCCTGCTGAGCTGCGTGATTACTGTCTGCTCATCTGCTTGACAATTGCCAGCTGAGCTGCACGATTCCTGCCTGTCATCTGCTTGACAATTGCCAGCTGTGCTGCGTAATTCCTGCCTGCTCAGCTGCTTGATTATTGCCAGCTGAGCAGCATGATTCCTCACACCTGAGTTCCATGATTATTGCCTGCTGACTGTTTGATTCGTGCCTACTCAGCTCTTTGTTTATTGCCTCCAGAGGCACATGATCAGTGTATGATAGCAAACATGATCAGCGCATGATCAGTCACATGATCAGCGCCATTAAGTCACGTGATCACTGCATGATCAGTCACGTGATCAGTGCATGATCAGTCACGTGATCAGTGCATGATCAGCCACGTGATCAGTGCATGATCAGTCACGTGATCAGTGCATGATAGCCACGTGATCAGTGCATGATCAGTCACGTGATCAGTGCATGATAGCCACGTGATCAGTGCATGATCAGTCACGTGATCAGTGCATGATCAGCCACGTGATCAGTGCATGATCAGTCACGTGATCAGTGCATGATCAGACGTGATCAGTGCATGATCAGTCACGTGATCAGTGCATGATCAGCCACGTGATCAGTGCATGATAGCCACGTGATCAGTGCATGATAGCCACGTGATCAGTGCATGATCAGTCACGTGATCAGTGCATGATCAGCCACGTGATCAGTGCATGATAGCCACGTGATCAGTGCATGATCAGTCACGTGATCAGTGCATGATCAGCCACGTGATCAGTGCATGATCAGTCACGTGATCAGTGCATGATCAGCCACGTGATCAGTGCATGATAGCCACGTGATCAGTGCATGATCAGTCACGTGATCAGTGCATGATAGTCACGTGATCAGTGCATGATCAGCCACGTGATCAGTGCATGATCAGCCACGTGATCAGTGCATGATAGCCACGTGATCAG